>NW_027269437.1:0-39247 GCF_023055355.1 Agelaius tricolor | reverse complement strand
ACATTTTGGGGGGACCCAAAAACGAGGGGGAGTTTTGGGGGTCAGGAGGGGTTCGGGGGGGGGTTCAGGGAGGGTTTTTGGGGGGTCCCAGCCCCACCTGATGACGAGGATGCCCTGGGAGAGTTTGCGGGCGCGCTCCCGCAGGGGGTGGCTGTGGTGGTACCGGTTCAGGGAGCCGTGCTGGGGGGAAAAAAAGGGGAAAAATGGGGAAAAAAGGGGAAAAAAATGAGAAAAATGGGGGGGTCAGGAGGGCAGGTGGGACCCCCAATATCCAGCACGGGCACCCCAAAATCCCCACAAACCCACACGGTTCCCATGAAATCCACACGCGCCCTTCCGGGTCCCCCAAAAAATCCCCAAAATTCAATTTATAGCCCCCCCCCCCCCCCCCTCAAATCCACATTTTCAGTCCCCCAAAACCAGGGGGGGTTTCAGTCCCCCAGAACCAGGGACCATTCCAGGATCCCCAAACCTCCATTTTCAGCCCCCCAAACCCCCTCCCCAAATGCCCCCAAAAGCCCCAAACCCCTCCCCAGCACCCCCATGCCCCTTCCAAAACCCCCCCAAAACCCCCCCAAATCCCCAATACCCCCCTAAAACTCCCTCAGGACCCCCCCCAAACCCTTCCCCAGCCCCCCCAAGCCCCCAAGCCCCCCCCAAATCTCTCCCCAGCCTCTCCAGCCCCCTCAAAACCTCCCCAAAACCGCCCCAAAACCCCTTCAAAACCCCTTCAAAGCCCCTCAAAGCCCCCCAGAGCCCCCCAAAATCCCCCAAAGCCCCCCAGAGCCCCCATTGCACCTTGGCAGGGTCGAAGTCGGGTGGGTAGTATTTGTTGGTGCCCTTGCGCTCACCCTGCGGGGGAAAAGGTGGGGATGGGGTCAGGGGGCGTGGCCTCAGCGTGACCCCAGAGTGACCCCGGTGTGACCTTGGTGTGACCCCAGAGTGTGACCTCAACATGACCCCACTGTGACCCCACAGTTTGACCTCTTTGTGACCCCTCTATGACCCCAGAGCAATCCCTCTGTGACCCCTCTGTCACCTCAGTTTGACCCTAGTGTGACCTTTGTGTGACCTCGCTGTGACCCCTGTGTGACCCCCGTGTGTGACCCGAGCGTGAACCCAGAGTGTGACCCCTGTGTGACCTTTGTGTGACCCCTGTGTGACCTTTGTGTGACCCGTCTATGACCTCTGTGTGACCTCACTGTGACCCCTGCGTGATCCCTCTATGACCTCAGACTGTGACCCCTGTGTGACCTCACTGTGACCCCTGTGTGACCCTGCAGTGGCCCCGCCCCTACTCACCATGGCTGAGCTCTCTGGAGGTCACCGGACCAACTGGGAGGAGTTGACAGGGACTGGTTTTTACTGGGAGAGAGAGAACAGGCACTGGTTTGTACTGGGATAGGGACAGGGTTACTGGTTTATACTGGGAGAGAGAGAACGGGCACTGGTTTGTACTGGGAGAGGGATAACGGGCACTGGTTTGTACTGGGAGAGACAACGGGGCACTGGTTTGTACTGGGATGGGGACAGGGGTTACTGGTTTATACTGGGCTGTAACCGGGCCGGTACCGGGCTTTACTGGGAGCTACCGGCTCTAACCGGGCCGGACGGGGCTCCCTGGGCTCTACCGGGCCGGTATCGAACGGTACCGGGCCGTACCAGGCTGCACGAGCTGTACCGGGATATTACCGGGATATACGTCCCGACCCGTCCCGAGCCGTCCCGAGATTTACCGAGCTGTTACCGCGTTGTTACCGGGCCGTCCCGACCCGTCCCGAGCTTTACCGGGATGTCACCGCGCTGTTACCGAACGGAACCGGGCCGTACCGAGCCGTACCGGGCCGTACCGAGCTTTACCGGCCGCACCGAGCTGTTACCGCGCTGTTACCGGGCCGCACCGAGCCGTACCGAGCTGTTACCGGGATATTACCGGGCTGTCACCGACCCGTCCCGCTCCGTTCCCAGCCGTCCCGGGCCCACCCCTCACGCACTCTCCGCTCCGCGCCGGCACTTCCGGCTGCGCTCCTCAGGCTCCGCCCCTTCCTCCCGCCGCGCCTCGAGCTGATTGGCCCAGGCGCGGTGAGGGGGCGGAGACTTTTCCCCGCGGCCCCGCCCCCCCGCCGGCAGCGTTCGCGCCCCCTGGCGGCGCCGCAGAGCGGTGACCAACGGCAGCCCATAGCAACGGCGGCGCCATGGCAACGGCAGCCCATAGCAACGGCGGCGCCATGGCAACGGCAGCGCCATGGCAACGGGGGCTCTGGCGACGTGTTTCCATGGCAACGGGGCACATTGCGGCGAAGGCTCCATAGCAACGGGGTGCATGGCAACGGGGTCCTTAGCAACGGGGGGTCCTTAGCAACGGGGGTCCTTAGCAACGGGGTGCCCCATGGCGGTGGGCTCCATAGCAACGGCGTTCAGAGCGTTTGTCTCCATAGAAACGGGCTTCAAAATGATGGGGGGCTCATGGCAACCGGGGTCCATGGCAACAAGGGTCCATGGCAACGGCAGTCCATGGCAAATGGGGGTCCATAGCAACGGGATTCCATAGCAACTGAGTGCTCCTCTCCATCACTCTGTGTCCCCAAGGTGGTGGCAGTGTCCCCATCCCTGTCCCCATGGTGTCACCACAGGGGTTGCAGTGTCCCCATCCCCTATCCCTGTGTCCCCATGGCGGTGGCAGTGTCCCCATCCCTGTGCCTGTGTCCCCAAGGCGGTGGCAGTGTCCCCATCCCTGTCCCCACTGTGTCCCCATGGCGGTGGCAGTGTCCCCATCCCTGTCCCTGTGTCCCCAAGGCAGTGGCAGTGTCCCCATCCCTGTGCCTGTGTCCCAAGGCGGTGGCAGTGTCCCCATCCCTGTCCCCATCACTGTCACCATAGGGGTGGCAGTGTCCCCATCCCTGTCCCCGTGTCCCCAAGGCAGTGGCAATGTCCCCATCCCTGTCCCCATCCCTGTCACCATCCCGCAGCCCCAGCAGGTGCCACCGCGGTGGCCTCTGATCGGGCCCTGCAGGTGACACCGCCTGATCACAGGGACGCGATAATGAAGCCACCGCTGTGCCACCACCGTGTCACCGCTGCCGTCGCGGTGTCACCATGTCCCCAGTGCCACCTCCGTGTCCCCAGTGCCACCTCCGTGTCCCCAAGGCTGCGTGTGCCATTCACGGCCTGGCCTGGACACGGACAAAGAGGGGGCACAGAGGGGACACAGAGGGGACACAGGGGGGGACAGGGGGACCTGGCAGCCTTTGGGGACACTGGGACAGGGATGGTGACACCCGGGAGAGCCGTGCCCGGGTGTGCCCAGGTGTGTCCCCACCCCACTGTCCCCATCCCTCCCAGGTGTGCGTTTGTGCCCAGGTGTGCCCAGATGTGCCCAGCTGTGTCCCCACCCCCCCATTGCTGCTCCCCGCCGGTACCGGAGGTGGGGGTGGGGGTGATCCCGGTGTCGCCCCGCCCCCCGCAGCCCCTCCCCCCCCTTCTCGCGGTGTCCGGTGGCCCCGGGGGCGGCACCGCCAGGGCCGCGTGCGCGGGGGACAAAAGCGACACTGGGGACAAAGGGCGGTGACGTCAGCGGGGGCTGGGGGGGGGCACCCGTGACCCAGATGGGCCTTGGGGGAGGGGGGGGAGGGGGAGGGGACAGGGGCTGGGGGGGGGGAGGGGACAGGGTCAGTGTCCCCCAAATTGGGGGGAGGGGACAGGGTCAGTGTCCCCAAATTGGGGAGGGGACACAGGGTCAGTGTCCTCAAATTGGGGAGGGGACAGGGGTCAGTGTCCCCAAATTGGGGAGGGGACACAGGGTCGGTGTCCCCAAATTGGGGGGGGACACAGGGGTCAGTGTCCCCAGACTGGGGGGGGGACACAGGGTCAGTGTCCTCAAATTGGGGAGGGGGGGAAACTGAGGCAGCGAGGGGGGGCACACACTGATTAAAGGGCGGCGATTAATTAATGGTAATTAAAGGCGGGGTGGGGGGGGGGAGTTCAAGGTATTTGGGGGGTCAGGAGGAGGAGGAGGAGGGAGAGGAGGAAGAAGGTCCAGAGCACTTTGGGGAAGGGGAGGAAGAGGAGGAGGAAGGTCCCGGTTTTTGGGGAGGAGGAAGAGGAGGAAGGTCCCGGTTTTTGGGGAGGGGGAAAAGGAGGAGGAGGAGGAGGAGGAGGAGGAGGAGGAGGAGGAGGAGGAGGAGGAGGAAGGTCCTGGGTTTTGGGGAGGAAGAGGAGGAGGAGGAAGGTCAAGAGCACTTTGGGGAAGGGGAAGAGGAGGAAGGTCCCGGTTTTTGGGGAGGGGGAAAAGGAGGAGGAGGAGGAGGAGGAAAAGGGGGAGGAAGGTCCCGGTTTTTGGGGGGGAGGAGGAAGAGGAAGGTCCCGGTTTTTGAGGAAGGGGAAGAGGAGGAAGGTCCCGGTTTTTGGGGAGGAGGAGGAGGAGGAAGGTCCCGGTTTTTTGGGAGGGGGAAGAGGAGGAGGAAGAGGAGGAGGAAAAGGGGGAGGAAGGTCCCGGTTTTGGGGGGGAGGAGGAGGAGGAGGAAAAGGGGGAGGAAGGTCCCGGTTTTGGGGGAGGAGGAGGAGGAAGGTCCCGTTTTTGGGAGGGGGGGGTGGGAATAAGGAGGAGGAGGAGGAGGAGGAGGAGGAGGAGGAGGAGGAGGAAGGTCCCGTCCGGGGGGGTGGCCAGGAGGAGGAGGAGGAGGAGCAGCAGCAGCAGCAGCCGCCGCGCGAGCTCTGCCGCAGCCCGGCCCCATGGGCCCCCCCCGCCCCGCTGCTGCCGGGGGGCTGACGGCGACCCCCGCGACCCCCGGGGGGGGGCACCGTCCCCACCCCCCCCACAGCCGCCGCCGCCTTTTTATTTTCTTCTCTTTTAATTTTTTAATTTTTTTTAATTTTTTTTTTCCCCCTCTCCTTTTGGATTTTTGGGATTTTTTTTTTTTTTGAGGGGGGGGATTTTTTTTGACCTTTTTTTCCCCTCCCTCCCTCCCTCGCCGCAACCTCACGGATGCTCCGGGCCGGGATGAGCTGAGGGTGAAAACCCCCCCGGATTTTTTTATTTTTTAATTTATTTTTTGATTTTTTTTTTTTTAATTTTTTTTTCTCCCCCCCCCCCCGCTCCTTTTCCTCTCCTTTTTCGCCCCAAATTCCCGCAACCCCCTCCCAGGGAGGGGGGGACACCACGAGAACCGCAGCGCCGGGACCCCCGCACGCCGCTCCGGGGGCACCGCAACCAACGGAGCCGCCCCCCCCCCCCCAAAAAAAACCCACCGGAGCACCGCAGCGGGGGGGGCTCGGCCCTCCCGGTCACCGGGACCCCCCCCCCAACCCCCGGAACCGGAACCGGCACCGGAACCGGGACCCCGCGAGAGCTGCAGCGCCAGGACCCCCCCCCCGCTCCCTCCGGGGCACCGGGACCCCCCCCGCACCGGGAGCCGCAGCAGCGTCGGAGACCCCGGTTCCACCGGGGGGGGGGGGCGGCGGCGGGGGGAGCCCCCCCCTCCGTTACCGGATTGCGGGGGGGGGGGCACCGCACACGGGAGAGAGAAGAAGAGAGGAAGAGGAGGAAGAGGAGGAGAGACCCCCCCTCATTTCGGGGCACCGCAGCGAACAGAGACCCCCCCCCCCATTTTTTACACCGGGGGTGTCCGTCCGTCCGTCCGTCCGTCCGTCCCCATCCGCACCGCTCCGCGCGGGGGGGGCCGCACCGGAGGATGCTCGGGGCTCGCCCCGCTCGTCCCTGAGCTGGCCACGGACTCCCCCCTCGCCGGGACCGGAGCAGCTTTTATTTCATTATTATTATAATTTTTATTAATTTTTCCCTTTTTTTTTTTTGGGGGGCGGGGGGGGGGGGGGGTCCCATGGGATGTGATGAGCTCCTGCCCGGTACCGGCCCCACCACCACCGGCAGCAGCAGCGGCAGCATCAGCAGCGTGACCCCCCCGCGGTGCCGTCGCTGGCCCCCCCGGGCACGGGCGCGCAGGGATGGCTCGGTTCGGAGACGACCTCGCTCCTTCGGGCCGCTACGGCCCCGGCGGCCCCGGCGGCAGCGGCGGCAGCGGCGGCCCCGGGACGGCGGCGGGCGGGGGTCGCGGCGGCGGGGGGGGCCCTCGGCCCGGTGCCCCCCCCGGGGCCCAGCGGCTCTACAAACAATCCATGGCCCAGCGCGCCCGCACCATGGCCCTGTACAACCCCATCCCGGTGCGCCAGAACTGCCTCACCGTCAACCGCTCGCTCTTCCTCTTCAGCGAGGACAACGTGGTGAGGAAATACGCCAAAAAGATCACCGAATGGCCATATCCTTCCTGCGGGGACCCCGCGGCCCCGCCGCGCACCGGGGCCGCCCGGACTGGGACACGGGAACGGGGAGCCCCCGGCCCAGCCCCCGGCGCGGAGCTCCGGCCGCTTTTGGGGTCGCCCTGTGCTCTGCTGGGGTGCCCGGCTCCGTTTTGGGGTGCCCGGGTCCGTTTTGGGTCATCCTGTCCTGCATGAGCTCCTCAGCCCCGTTTTGGGGTAACCCTGTCCTGCATTGGGGTGCCCGGCTCCGTTTTGGGGTGCCCGGGTCCGTTTTGGGTCATCCTGTCCTGCATGAGCTCCTCAGCCCCGTTTTGGTGTCTCCATGTCCTACATTGGGGTGCCCGGCCCGTTTTGGGGTCCCCGGGCCCGTTTTGGGGTCCTCAGCCCCGTTTTGGGTCATCCTGTCCTGCATGAGCCCCTCAGCCCCGTTTTGGTGTCTCCATGTCCTACATTGGGGTGCCCGGCCCGTTTTGGGGTCCCCGGGCCCGTTTTGGGGTCCTCAGCCCCGTTTTGGGTCACCCTGTCCTGCATGAGCTCCTCAGCCCCGTTTTGGGGTAACCCTGTCCTGCATTGGGGTGCCCGGCTCCGTTTTGGGGTCCTCAGCCCCGTTTTGGGTCACCCTGTCCTGCATGAGCTCCTCAGCCCCGTTTTGGGGTAACCCTGTCCTGCATTGGGGTGGCCGGCTCCGTTTTGGGGTGCCCGGCTCCGTTTTGGGGTCCTCAGCCCCGTTTTGGGTCACCCTGTCCTGCATGAGCTCCTCAGCCCCATTTTGGTGTCTCCATGTCCTGCATTGGGGTGCCCGGGTCCGTTTTGGGGTCCTCAACGCCGTTTTGGGGCCACCCTGTCCTGCATGAGCTCCTCAGCCCCAATTTTGGCTCTCCATGTCCTGCATTGGAGTCCCCAGCCCCGTTTTGGGGTCTCTGTGTCCTACATTGGGGTGCCCGGCCCCATTTGGGGTCCCCAACCCCATTTTTGGCTCTCCGTGTCCTGCATGAGCTCCTCGGCCCCATTTCGGGATACCCAGCCCCGTTTTGGGGTGCCCAGCCCCATTTTGGGATCCCCAACCCCATTTTTGGCTCTCCATGTCCTGCATTGGAGTCCCCAGCCCCCTTTTGGGGTGCCCAGCCCCATTTTGGGGTGCCCAGGCCCGTTTTGGGGTCACCCTGTCCTGCATGAGCTCCTCAGCCCCATATCGGGACCCCCAGCCCTGTTTTGGGATCTCCAGCCCCATTTTGGGGTCCTCAGCCCCGTTTTGGGGTCACCCTGTCCTGCATGAGCTCCTTGGCCCCATTTTGGGGTCTCCGTATTCTGCATTGGGGTTCCCAGCCCCATTTTGGGGTTCCCAGCCCCATTTTGGGGTCCTCAGCTCCGTATTGGGGTCACCCTGTCCTGCATGAGCTCCCCAGCCCCATTTTGGGGTCCCCAGCCCCATTTTGGGGTCCCCAGCCCCATTTTGGGGTCCCCGGCCCCGTTTTGGGGTTCCCAATCCCACGGCTCCATCCCCTGACCTGTTTTGGGGTCCCCCAAGCTCTGACCTCCCTCGGGGTCCCCATTTTCCCGCCCCAATCCGGGGTCCCCGTTCCGCCCATGCCCGAATCGGGGTCACCGGCCCTGGCCTGGGTCACCCTGTCCTGCACCGGGGCCCCCGAGCCCATTTTGGGGTCCCCGAACCCATTTTGGGGTCCCCGATCCCCATTTTGGGGTCCCCGATCCCCTTTTTGGGATCCCCAGCCCCATTTTGGGGTCCCCAGCCCCATTTTGGTGTCCCCAACCCCACATTGGGGTCCCCATCCTGTGTCCTGCATGGGGGACCCCATTTCCCTCCCCTTTTTAGGGTCCCCGACCCCTTTTTTGCGGCTATTTTGGGGCTATTTTGGTTATTTTGGGTTATTTTGGGCTATTTTGGGGGACTGCAGCCTCCCCCTGCTGCTCTTGGGGTCCCTCCGAGCCCCTTCCCCCTTTTTCTGCCCCCTAAAACACCCGACCCCAAAAACGCCCCCCTCACCCCAAAAGGACCCCCCCAGCCATCCCAAAACGGCCCCTGGCACCCCACAAACAGCCCCTGATGGTTTTGGGGGGATCCCACGCGGTTTTGGGGGGGTCCCCGTGCGGTTTTTGGGGATCCCCGTGCGGTTTTGGGGGGGGCCCCGTGAGGTTTTGGGGGTCCCTGTGCGGTTTTGGGGGGGATCCCACGCGGTTTTGGGGGGGTCCCCGTGCGGTTTTAGGGATCCCCGTGCGGTTTTGGGGGGGTCCCTGTGCGGTTTGGGGGGGGTCCCCGTGCGGTTTTGGGGGGGGTCCCCGTGCGGTTTTGGGGGGGGGTCTCCTCCCCCACCAGTTTTTGGGGCCCCCCCAGCCCCCGGGGCTGCGGTTTCGGGGGTCCCGGGGGTGCCTTTTTGGGGGTCGCGGCCGCTGCCGCAGCGGGGCCGGGCCGGTGACGGCAGCTCCGGTTCCCCCCCCCGCGCTCCGGTACCGGGGCTGGGGGGGTCGCGGCGGGGCCCGGGGGGGTCCGGGGGTCTCGGGGGGTCCCGGGGGGGCTCTGGGGGTCTCGGTGGGGGTGGGGGGGGTGGGTGATGCATCGCCCCCCCCCGCCCGGTGCGGGTCCCATCCTGCGGCACGCGGAGCCTCCCACGCCGGTGCCGGTACCGGGGGCGGCGGCGGCGGCGGCCGGGGCTCGGTCCCGGTCCCGCGGCGCCCCAAAAACCCGTGCCCGGGGTGGGGAGGGGGGGAACCCCCCGGGTTGGGTTTGGGGGCGCTGAGCGCCCCGCGGGTGGGAGGTTGGGCCGGGCCGGGCCGTGCTGGGCTATGCTGGGCTGTGCTGCATCGCCGCCCTCTGCTGCTGCTGCTGCCGCTGCTGCCCCGGGAACCGGGAACCGGGAACGGGGACGGGCTGGGCCGGGAACCGGGAACCGGGAACGGGGATGGGCTGTGCCGGGAACCGGGAACCGGGAATGGGGACGGGCTGGGCCGGGAACCGGTACCGGGAGCATCCTGGAGCTGTGCTGGGCCGGGAACTGGTACCGGGAGCATCCTGGAGCTGTGCTGGGCCGGATCTCGGTACCGGGAGCATCCTGGAGCTGTGCTGGGCCGGGAACTGGTACCGGGAGCCATCCCAGAGCTGTGCTGGGCTGGGAACCAGTACCGGAGCTGTGCTGGGCCGGGAACCGGTACCGGGAACCATCCTGGAGCTGTGCTGGGCCAGATCCCGGTACCGGAACCATCCCAGAGCTGTGCTGGGCCAGATCCCGGTACCGGGAGCATCCTGGAGCTGTCCTGGGCCGGATCTCGGTACCGGGACCATCCTGGAGCTGTGCTGGTCCAGATCTCGGTACCGGGAGCCATCCCAAAGCTGTGCTGGGCCAGGAACCGGTACCGGGACCATCCCGGAGCTGTGCTGGGCCAGATCCCGGTACCGGGAACCGTGCTGGGCCAGGATCCGGTACCGGATGGCCGGGATGTGCCAGGGAACCGGGCCGGATCCCGGTACCGGGAGCTGTGCCGTGCCAGGGAACCCCGCGGGATGCCCGGCTGTGCCAGGGAGCCGTGCTGGGCACCCGGGCTGTGCCAGGCCAGATCCCGGTACCGGATGGCCAGGATGTGCCAGGGAACTGGGTCAGATCCCGGTACCGGGAACCGTGCTGGGCACCCGGGCTGTGCCAGGCCAGATCCCGGTACCGGATGGCCGGGATGTGCCAGGGAACTGGGTCAGATCCTGGTACCGGGAGCCGTGCTGGGCACCGGGGCTGTGCCAGGGAGCGGTGCCAGGCTGAGTCCCAGTACCAGGAGCTGTGCCAGGGAACCGTGCTGGGCTGGATCCCGGTACCGGTACCAATGCTGGGTACCAGGACAATGCCAGGGAGCCGTGCTGGGCCAGATCCCGGTACCGGTACCAATGCTGGGTACCCGGGCTGTGCCAGGGAACTGCACCAGGCCAGATCCCGGGTACCGGTACCAAGGCTGGGTACCAGGACCATGCCAGGGAACCGTGCTGGGCCGGATCCTGGTACCGGTACCAATGCTGGGTACCCAGGCTGTGCCAGGGAGCGGTGCCAGGCCAGATCCCGGTACCAGTGCCCGTGCTGGGTGCCCGTGCTGTGCCAGGGATCCGTGCTGGCCCAGATAATGGCCCCGGAAGCTGCATTGTACCGGGGGCAGCGAGCGGTGCCAGGGGTGCCCGGGCTGTGCCAGGGAGCTGTGCTGGGCTGGATCCCGGTACCAGTACCAATGCTGGGCACCTGGGCTGTGCCAGGGAACTGTGCTGGGTCAGATCCTGGTACCAGTGCCCATGCTGGGTACCAGGACAATGCCAGGGAGCTGCACTGGGCTGGATCCTGGTACCAGTGCCCATGCTGGGTACCCGGGCTGTGCCAGGGAGCTGCACCGGGCTGGATCCCGGTACCAGTGCCCATGCTGGGTACCAGGACCATGCCAGGGAGCTGTGCTGGGTCAGATCCCGGTACCGGTACCAATGCTGGGTACCAGGACAATGCCAGGGAGCTGCACCGGGCCGTGTCCCAGCCCCGGGAGCCGCATTGTACCGGGGGCAGCGAGCGGTGCCGGGTGCCCGTGCCGTGCCAGGGCAGCAGCAGCAGCGGCCGCTCCCCGTGCCAGGGCCGTGCCCGGTGCCCGCTTCCCGTGCCAGGCCGCAGTGCCCGCCTGTCCAGCTGGCCCGGGCCATGTGGAGGCCGGAGATGCCTGTGGGGCACCCGGGCCGTGCCAGGCTGGGCGCCCGCGGCCCCATCCCTGCGTGGGGACACGGGACAGGGGGACACGGGACGGGGGGACACGGGGGACACGGGACAGGCGGACACGGGACACGGGACAGGGGGACAGGGGGACACGGGACAGGGGACACGGGACAGGGGGACACGGGACAGGCGGACACGGGACAGGCGGACACGGGCGCGTCCCCGCCACCCCCGCGGGTGCCAGCGGCTCCCGGTGCCCGCGGCGGCTCCCGCTGTGCCCGGAGCGCTTTGATGGCGGGGCCGCGGAGCCGCCGCTTTGATTGAGGGAATTCATTCATTAATTAATTAACACCATGGCGCCGACCCCGAGGGCGCCTCGGGCGCCTCGGCCCCGCCCCCGCTTCGGGCTCCGCTCGTGCCTCAGTTTCCCCCGCACCCAGCGCGGTTTGGAGGCCGCCCCCGGCCCCGTTTTGTGCTCCGCTCGTGCCTCAGTTTCCCCCAGAGCCCAGCGCGGTTTTGGGGGGGTCCCCCCGGCCCCGTTTCCCGTGTTTTGGCCTTGACTCGCCCCCCACTCCTTTTGAATACATGATTTTAGCCACCATCATCGCCAACTGCATCGTCCTGGCCCTGGAGCAGCACCTGCCCGACGAGGACAAGACCCCCATGTCGGAGCGGCTGGTGAGGGGGCCGGGGGTCCCTGTCCCCTTTGGGGGTCCTAGGGAGGGTCCCTGTCCCCTTTGAGGGTCCTGGGGAGGGTCCCTGTCCCCATTGGGGGTCCTGGGGAGGGTCCCTGGGGGTCCTGGGGAGGGTCCCTCTCCCACTGGGGGGGTCCTGGGGAGGGTCCCCACCACCCCTGGGGATCCTGGGGAGGTCCCTGTCCCACTTGGGGGGTCCTGGGGAGGGTCCCTGTCCCCCCCTTGGGGCTCCCTGGGCACCTCTGGGGGTCCTGGGGAGGGTCCCTGTCCCCTTTGGGGGTCCTGGGGAGGGTCCCTGTCCCCATTGGGGGTCCTGGGGAGGGTCCCTGTCCCCTTTGGGGTCCTGGGGGGGTCCTGGGGAGGGTCCCTCTTCCCCCTTGGGCTTCTGGGGAGGGTCCCTGTCCCACCTTGGCGGTGCTGGGGAGGGTCCCTGTCCCCCCCTTGGGGCTCCCTGGGGGTCCTGGGGAGGGTCCCTGTCCCACCTTGGGGGTCCTGGGGAGGGTCCCCACCACCCCTGGGAGTCCTGGAAGGTCCTGAGGGGTCCTGGGGAGGGTCCCTGTCCCCCCTTGGGGTCTCCCACGACCTTTGCTGGGCGTCCCTGGTGGGTCCCCCCCCGGGGGTCCCCTCGCGTGTCCCCAGCCCACCGAGGGGGTCCCTCCCCAGCAGGGGCCGTTCCCCACCGTTCCCGTTCCCCGTTCCCCGTTCCCCGTTCCCCGTTCCCCGTTCCCCGTTCCCCGCCGTTCCCGTTCCCCACCATTCCCCGTCCCAGTTTCCTCCTTGCCGGGAATCGGGGCCGCGCCGCCTCCACCGGGGGGGAGGGACAGCGTGGGGGGGGGGGGGAGGGGACAGGGACAGAGTGGGGGGGGGTGTGGGGGTCTCCTGACCCTTGTGCCCCCTCCCCAGGACGACACGGAGCCGTATTTCATCGGCATCTTCTGCTTCGAGGCGGGGATCAAAATCATCGCGCTGGGCTTCGCCTTCCACAAAGGCTCCTACCTGCGCAACGGCTGGAACGTCATGGACTTCGTGGTGGTGCTCACGGGGTGAGGGGCACGACCGGGGACACCTGGGGACACCTGGGGACACCTGGGGACACCTGGGGGCGGCGGGGGATGCGGGGGGGTGCGGCCGTTTGGGGAGGAACGCGCGGCGTTTGAACGGGGCTGGGACCTCCCCGTTCCCTCCTGTCCTCCTGTCCCCTCCTCACCTGTGTCCCACCTGTGTCCCCCCCTCCCGTGTCCCACCCGTGTCCCCCCCGTGTCCCCCCCCCCGTGTCCCACCCGTGCCCCGTTCAGGTGTGGGGGTGCGGGGACCCCTCCCCTTTTCCTTTCCCCACCTGTGCCCCCCCCCTCCCGTGCCCCCCCAGCGCTGTCGCCGCTGTCGCCGCTGTCCCCGTGTCCCCCCCCCGGCGCTGTCACTTCCCTGTCCCCGCGGTGTCACTCAGAGCGCGGGGCCGGGGCTCGCTGCTGCTGCTGCTGCTCTGGGCAAAACCCCCCCGGCTCCAAAACCTCCCCCGGCTCCAAAACCCCCGGCTCCAAAACCCCCCCGGCTCCAAAACCCCCCCATGGTTCCAAACCCCCCCAGCTCCAAAATCCCCCCTGGTTCAAAACCCCCCTGGTTCCAAAATCCCCCTGGTTCCAAAATCCCCCTGGTTCCAAATGCCCCTGGCTCCAAAATCCCCCCTGGTTCAAAACCCCCCTGGTTCCAAACCCCGCTGGTTCCAAAATCCCCCCCGGCTCCAAAATCCCCCCATGGTTCCAAAACCTCCCCAGGCTCCAAAACCTCCCCTGGTTCGAAACCCTCCCGGTTCCAAAAACCCCCCAGCTCCAAAATCCCCCCGGCTCCAAAACCCCCCCTGGTTCCAAATCCCCCCGGTTCCAAAACCCCCCCGGGCTCCAAAACTCCCCTGGTTCCAAAATCCCCCCCCGGTTCCAAAACCTCCCCAGGCTCCAAAACCCCCCCGGCTCCAAAATCCCCCCTGGTTCCAAAACTCCCCTGGTTCCAAACCCCCCCGGCTCCAAAATCCCCCCAGTTCCAAAACCCCCCTGGTTCAAAACCCCCCCGGTTCCAAAATCCCCCCGGTTCCAAACCCCCCCGGCTCCAAAATCCCCCGATTCCAAAACCCCCCTGGCTCCAAAACCCCCCCTGGATGTGGGACCACCACCCCACCAGGGACCCCCCCCAGTTCCTGGGAGGGTTTTGGGGGTCCCTGAGGGAGTTTTGGGGTCCCTGAGGGAGTTTTGGGGTTCCTGGGGGAATTTTGGGCGTCCCCGGGGAGGTTTTGGGGGTCCCTGAGGGAGTTTTGGGGTTCCCGGGGAGGTTTTGGGGTTCCCGGGGAGGTTTTGGGGGTCCCAGGGAGGTTTTGGGGGTCCCCGGGGGGGGTTTGGGGGTCCCTGGGGTATCCAGCCCTGACCTCAATGTGGGGGTGTATGGGGGGGGGGGGGTGTTGCTGTGTGACCACCCCCCCGGTTGCCATGGCAACAGGCGACCCCTCCTCATCACCGGGGCTACCCCCGAACACCCCCGGGGTACACCCGGGACCCCCCTCCCCGTTTTTCGGTTCCCCCCGGGTTCGGCGGGGCCGGTGCTGCCCCCGAGCCCCGGGGCTGCCACCGGAGCTGGCAGCGGCCGCCGGCGGCGACATCGCCCGGAAAAGGCCAAAAATAGCAAAAAAATGGCCCCGGGGAGCGCCGCCCCCGCCCGCGGCACCGGCGGCACCGGCGCGGAGAGCGGGGGGGGGGGGCGCGGGGGCGGGCGCCGGTGGCCACGGGGCTGGGACCGTGTGACAGGGACACGGGGGGAGCTGGTGGCGGCCACGTGTGACAGAGATTTGGGGGCTCGTGGCCGTGTGACAGAGATTTGGGGGCTGGTGGCCGTGTGACAAAGATTTGGGGACTTGTGGCTGTGTGACAGGGACATGGGGAGGGCCCTGGTGGCCACGGGGCTGGTGGCCATGGGACAAAGATTTGGGGTCTCATGGCTGTGTGACAGAGATTTGGGGACTTGTGGTGACCTCGGGCTCGTGGCTGTGTGACAGGGACACAGGGAGGGTCCTGGTGGCCTCGGGGCTGGGACCGTGTGACAAAGATTTGGGGACTTGTGGTGGCCTCGGGGCTGGTGGCTGTGACAAAGATTTGGGGGCTCATGGCCGTGTGACAAAGATTTGGGGACTTGTGGCTATGTGACAGGGACATGGGGAGGGTCCTGGTGGTGGCCTCGGGGCTGGTGGCCATGGGACAAAGATTTGGGGCTTGTGGTGGCCAAGGGTTCGTGGCTGAGTGACAAAAATTTGGGGGTTTGTGGTGGCCCCGGGCTGGTGACCGTGTGACAGACACAGGGGGAGCTGGTGGTGGCCACGGGGTTGGGACCGTGTGACAAAGATTTGGGGTCTCATGGCCGTGTGACAAAGATTTGGGGGTTTGTGGCCGTGTGACAAAGATTTGGGGCTCGTGGTGGCCTCGGGGCTGGTGGCTATGGGACAGAGATTTGGGGTCTCATGGCCGTGTGACAGAGATTTGGGGACTTGTGGTGGCCTCGGGGCTGGTGGCTGTGTGACAGGGACACAGGGAGGGCCCTGGTGGCCACGGGGCTGGGACCGTGTGACAAAGATTTGGGGACTTGTGGTGGCCACGAGCTGGTGGCCGTGTGACAAAGATTTGGGCTCTCATGGCCATGGGACAGAGATTTGGAGCTCGTGGTGGCCTCGGGGCTGGTGGCTGTGTGACAGGGACATGGGGACGGTCCTGGTGGCCTCGGGGCTGGTGGCCATGGGACAGGGATGTGGGGCTCGTGGTGGCCACACGCTCGTGGCCGTGTGACAAAGATTTGGGGGCTCGTGGTGGCCTCGGGGCTGGTGGCCATGGGACAAAGATTTGGGGCCCATGGTGGCCTCGGGCTCATGGCCGTGTGACAAAGATTTTGGGACTTGTGGTGGCCTCGGGCTCGTGGTTGTGTGACAGGGACATGGGGAGGGTCCTGGTGGCCTTGGGGCTCATGGCCGTGTGACAGGGATGTGGGGCTGGTGGTGGCCAAGGGTTCGTGGCTGTGTGACAAAAATTTGGGGGTTTGTGGTGGCCCCAGGCCGGTGACCGTGTGACAGGGATGCTCGTGGCCGTGTGACAAAGATTTGGGGACTCCTGGTGGCCAGGGGCTGGTGGTTGTGTGACAAAGATTTGGGGGACCCTGGTGGCCGCAGGCTCGTGGTTGTGATGAATTTTTTGGGGGGCTGTGGTGGCCATGGCCTGGTGGCCCTGTAACAAGGACACAGGTGCTTGTGGCAGCTGTCACCAGGTGGCCACGGGCTCACGGTGGCCGTGGTGGCTCTCGGTAGCCCCAGTGCCCCGTTTGGGGGTCCCTGGGGTGTTTGGGTGTCTGTGGCCCCTGTCAGTGGCCCCGTTTGGGGGTTCCCATTTGGGGGTCCCCATTTGGGGGTCCCTGGGATGTTTTGGTGTCTGTAGCCCCTCTCGGTAGCCCCATTTGAGGGGGTCCCCGTTTGGGGGTCCCCATTTGGGTTAGGGTTAGGGTTTGGGGGTCCCTGGGATGTTTGGGTGTCTGT
The DNA here is from genome assembly GCF_023055355.1 of Agelaius tricolor. NCBI lineage: Eukaryota > Metazoa > Chordata > Aves > Passeriformes > Icteridae > Agelaius > Agelaius tricolor. The sequence continues at coordinate 23,039 of NW_027269437.1, read as the reverse complement.
AGCCCCTCTCAGTGACCCCGTTTGGGGGTTCCCATTTGGGGGGGGTCCCCATTTGGGGGTCCCTGGGGTGTTTTGGTGTCCGTGGCCCCTCTCGGTGGCCCCGTTTGGGGGTCCCTGGGACATTTCACTGTCTGTAGCCCCTCGGTAGCCCCAGTGGCCCCGTTTGGGGTCCCCATTTGGGGTCCCCGTGGCCACCGAGCTCTGTCCCCCCCTTTTCCCCTGCAGCATCCTGGCCTCGGTGGGCTCCCAGTTCGACCTGCGGACGCTGCGGGCCGTGCGCGTGCTGCGGCCCCTCAAGCTGGTCTCGGGGATCCCAAGTGAGTCTGGGGGCTTTGGGGGGTCCTGGGGTTGGGCTTGGGGGTCCCCTGAGGGGCTGGTGGGTGATCAGGGGCTGCCAAATCCTTCAAATCCCCGAAAAACTACCCCAAAACCCCCCCCGTAAACCGCCTCAAACAGCCTAAAACCCACCCCAAATCCCCTCACAATCCCCCAAATCCCCTCAAAATCCCCCCAAACCACCTCAAATATGCCAAAGCCACCCCAAATATGCCAAAACCACCCCAAATATCCCAAAGCCACCCCAAATATCCCAAAGCCACCCCAAACCCCCTCAAAAATCTCCTAAATCCCCCTCCAACCCCCCTAAAACCACCGCAAATCCCCCCAAATCCCCCTAAACCTCCCTCAAACATCCCCAAACCACCCCAAATCCCCTGGAACCCCCCAAAAACGCCCCCAAATCCCCTCTCAGGTCTGCAGGTGGTGCTGAAGTCCATCATGAAGGCGATGATCCAAAACCCCTCCAAACCACCCCAAATCCCCCTAAAACCCCCTCAAACATCCCCAAACCACCCCAAATCCCTTGGAACTCCCCCAAAACGCCCCCAAATCCCCTGGAACCCCCCAAAACGCCCCCAAATCCCCTGGAACCCCCCCAAAACGCCCCCAAATCCCCTCTCAGGTCTGCAGGTGGTGCTGAAGTCCATCATGAAGGCGATGATCCAAACCCCCCTAAACCACCCCAAACCCCCTCGAATCCCCCCAAAACGCCCCCAAATCCCCCTAAAACCCCCTCAAACATCCCCAAACCACCCCAAATCCCCTGGAATCCCCCCAAAACCACCCCAAAATCCCCTAAAAGCCCCCAAATCCCTGCTCAGGTCTGCAGGTGGTGCTGAAGTCCATCATGAAGGCGATGATCCAAAACCCCCCCAAACCAACCCAAACCCCCTCGAACCCCCCCAAAACCACCCCAAATCCCCTGGAATCCCCCAAAAACGCCCCAAATCCCCTCTCAGGTCTGCAGGTGGTGCTGAAGTCCATCATGAAGGCGATGATCCAAACCCCCCTAAACCACCCCAAACCATCCCAAATCCCCTTGACCCCCCCCAAAACCACCCCAAATCCCCTGGAATCCCCCAAAAACGCCCCAAATGCCCTCTCAGGTCTGCAGGTGGTGCTGAAGTCCATCATGAAGGCGATGATCCCGCTGCTGCAGATCGGGCTCCTGCTCTTCTTCGCGATCCTCATCTTCGCCATCATCGGCCTGGAGTTCTACATGGGCAAATTCCACACCACCTGCTTCGACCTGGTCACAGGTGGGGTGGCAACCCCCCAAAAAAACGGCCCCTAAATCCCCCAAACAGCCCCAAAAAAGCCCCCAAAAAATACCCCAAAAAACACCTCAAAAATACCCCAAAAACTGCCAAAAAAACGGCCCCCAAATCACCTAAACCCCCCTAAAACACCCCAAATTCCACACCACCTGCTTCGGTCACAGGTGGGGTAATGCCCCTAAAAACAGCCCCTAAATCCCTCAAACAGCACCCAAAAAAAAACCCCAAAATACCCCAAAAAACACCTCAAAAAATACCTCAAAATATACCCCAAAAACTGCCAAAAAAACGGCCCCCAAATCACCTAAACCCCCCTAAAACACCCCAAATTCCACACCACCTGCTTCAGTCATAGGTGGGGTAACGCCCCTAAAAACAGCCCCTAAATCCCCCAAACAGCCCCCCAAAAAAATCCCCAAAATACCCCAAAAAACACCTCAAAAAATACCTCAAAATATACCCCAAAAACTGCCAAAAAAAACGGCCCCCAAATCCCCTAAACCCCCCTAAAACCCCCCAAAAATACCCCCAAAAATACCTCAAAAACCAGCCCAAGAACCCCCCCAAAATCCAGCCCCCAAATCCCCCAAAACCCCCCAAAAAACCTCCCCAAATTCCTCTAACCCCCCCAAAAATCTTCCCCCAAAACCCCCAAATCCCCCCGGGCCCGCGGCCAGCGCTGCATTTGGAGCGTCCTAATTGCGGCTGTCCCTTGATGAGGCCCTTAATTAATTGGCCCTTAATTGGCCGTTAATTGGCCGCGGTTATTTCTGGCCGTGCCCTGCGGCGTGGGGGGGGGTCCTGGGGACATTTGGGGGGGTTTGGGGACATGGGGGGGGGGGGAGGTTTTGGGGGGACACGAGGGGGTCCTGGGGATATGGGGGGGGGGGGGGTCTGGGGACACCTGGGGGGTCCTGGGGACATGGGGGGGGTCTGGGGACAAGAAGGGGACACTTGGGGGGGCTTGGGGACATTTGAGGGGGGGTCCTGGGGACATTTTGGGGGGGTCCTGAGGACACTGAGGGGGTCCTGGGGAGGGGTCCTGAGCACATGGGGGGGGTCTGGGGACACCTGGGGGGTCCTGGGGACATTTGGGGGGGGTCTGGGGACATTGAGGGGGGGGTCTGGGGCATATGGGGGGGGTCCTGGAGACACCGGGGGAGGCTCATGGGGACATTTGAGGGGGGGTCTTGGACACACTGGGGGGGTTCTGGGGATATGGGGGGGTCCTGGGGATATGGGGGGGGGGTTCAGGGGATACCTGGGGGGGGGTCAGGGGATATGGGGGGGGTCCTGGGGATACCTGGGGGGGTTCTGGGGATACCTGGGGGGTCCTGGGGATACCTGGGGGGGTTCTGGGTATATGGGGGGGGTCCTGGGGATACCTGGGGGGGGTCTTGGGTACACCTGGGGGGGGTTCTGGGGATATTGGGGGGGGGTTCTGGGGATACCCGGGAGGGTCCTGGGGATACCGGGGGGATTTTGGGGATACCTGGGGGGGGTTCCGGGGATACCGGGGGGGGTCCTGGGGATCCCCGGGGGGGGGTCAGGGCACACGGGGCAGGGGGGTTCAGAGCCCGAGCCCCCCCCGTCCCCAGACGAGATCAAGGTGGAGGTCCCGTGCGGGACGGACGAGCCGGCGCGGATCTGCCCCAACGGCACCAAGTGCAAGAAGTACTGGGAGGGGCCCAACTACGGCATCACGCAGTTCGACAACATCCTCTTCGCCGTGCTCACCGTCTTCCAGTGCATCACCATGGAAGGCTGGACCGACCTCCTCTACTATGTGAGCGCGCCCGGTGCCTCCCGGGGCTGCTCCTTTCCCCTTCCGGTGCTGCCCGGAGCTGCCCGGTGCCTCCCGGTGTCCCCCCGGTGCCTCCTGGTGCTGCCCGGTGTCCCCCCGGTGCTGCCTGGGCTGCTCCTTTCCCCACCTGGTGTCCCCCCCGGTACTGCTCGGTGCCTCCCGGGCTGCTCCTTGCCCTGCCCAGTGTCCCCCGGTGCTGCCCGGTGCCTCCCAGGCTGCTCCTTGCCCTGCCCGGTGTCCTCCTGGTGGCTCCTGGTGTGCTCCTTTCCCTGCCCGGTGCCTCCCGGTGCTGCCCGGTGCTGCCCAGTGCCCGTCCGGTGCTGCCCGGGCTGCTCCTTGCCCTGCCTGGTGCCTCCCGGTGCTGCCCGGTGCTGCCCGGTGTCCCCCCGGTGCCTCCCGGTGCCTCCCGGGCTGCTCCTTGCCCTGCCCGGTGCTGCCCGGTGCCTCCCGGTGTCCCCCCGGTGCCTCCTGGTGCTGCCCGGTGTCCCCCCGGTGCTGCCTGGGCTGCTCCTTTCCCCACCTGGTGTCCCCCCCGGTACTGCTCGGTGCCTCCTGGGCTGCTCCTTGCCCTGCCCGGTGCCTCCCGGTGTCCCCCCGGTGCCTCCCGGTGTCCCCCCAGTGCCCGTCCGGTGGCTCCTGGTGTCCCCCCTGTGCTGCCTGGTGCTGCCCAGTGCCCGTTCGGTGCTGCCCGGGCTGCTCCTTTCCCCTCCCGGTGCTTCCCGGTGTCCCCCCGGTGCTGCCTGGTGCCCATCCGGTGGCTCCCGGTGGCCTCCTTTCCCTGCCCGGTGCCTCCCGGTGCCATCCAGTCCTGCCCGGTGTCCCCCCGGTGGCTCCTGGTGTGCTCCTTTCCCTGCCCGGTGTCCCCCCGGTGCCTCCCGGTGCCCATCCAGTGCCTCCCGGTGCCTCCCGGGCTGCTCCTTTCCCTGCCCGGTGCCTCCCGGTGTCCCCCTGGTGCCTCCCGGTGCTGCCCGGGCTGCTCCTTGCCCTGCCCGGTGTCCCCCCCGGTGCCCGTCCGGTGGCTCCTGGTGTGCTCCTTGCCCTGCCCGGTGCCTCCCGGTGCTGCCCAGTGCCCGTCTGGTGCCTCCTGGGCTGCTCCTTTCCCCACCCGGTGCCTCCCGGTGTCCCCCCAGTGCCTCCCGGTGCCATCCAGTGCTACCCGGTGTCCTCCTGGTGGCTCCTGGTGTGCTCCTTTCCCCGCCCGGTGCCTCTCCGGTGCCATCCAGTGCCCTCCTTTCCCCTCCCGGTGCCCTCCTTGCCCTGCCCGGTGCCTCCCGGTGCCCATCCGGTGCCTCTCGGTGCTGCCCGGTGCCATCCGGTGTCCCCCCAGTGCTGCCCAGGCTGCTCCTTTCTCCACCCGGTGCTGCCCGGTGTCCCCCCCCGGTGGCTCCCTGTGGCCTCCTTGCCCTGCCCGGTGCCTCCCGGTGCCTCCCGGTGCTGCCCGGGTGCTCCTCTCTCTGCCCGGTGCCATCCGGTGTCTCCCCGGTGCCTCCCGGTTCCCTCCTTTCCCCACCCGGTGCCTCCCGGTGCCTCTCAAGGCCCATCCGGTGCCTCCCGGTGCTGCCCGGTGCCCTCAGCGCCCTCCTTTCCCCACCCGGTGCCCCCCAGATCCCCCCCTCAGGACCCCCCGGTGCCCCCCGTGTGTCCCCCCCCGCCCCTCCCCGCTCATGGAATCCCCCCCAATTTGTGAGACCCCCCCCCAAATTTTTGGGATCACCCACAGGACCCCCCCCCCCCCCCCCAAATTCATGGGAGCCCCCCTGGGTTGATGGGACCCCCCCCAATTTTTGGGGACCCCCCCCCAATTTCCTGTCCCCCCCCCCCCCCCCCGGCTCATGTGACCCCCCCCCCCAATTTTTTTGGGACCCCCCCCAATTTTTTTGGGAACCCCTCCCCAATTTTTTTGGGACTCCCCTCCCCAATTTTTTGGGACCCCCCCCCCCCAATTTTTTGGGACCCCCTCCCCAATTTTCGCCCCCCCTCCCCAATCATTTTCTTTCCCCCCCCCACCTCAATTTTTTCTCCCACCCCCAATTTTTAGGACACCCCCCCCCAAAAAAAAATTTTTGGGCTCTTCCCTAATTTCGGGGGGACCCCCCCTCCAATACATGGGACCCCCTCCCCAATTTTTGAGGCCCCCCTAATTTCTTGCCCTCCCCCCCAATTTCTTGTCCCCACCCCAATTTTTGAGACCCCCTCCTCAATTTTTGAGACCCCCCTCAATTTTTGGGACCACCCCAATTTTTGGACCCCCCTCCTCAATTTTTGGACCCCCCTCCTCAATTTTTGAGACCCCCCCTCCTCAATTTTTGGGACCCCCTCCCCAATTTCCCGTGTCTCCCCCAGAGCAACGACGCCTCAGGGAACACTTGGAACTGGCTCTACTTCATCCCCCTCATCATCATCGGCTCCTTTTTTATGCTCAACCTCGTGCTGGGGGTCCTGTCCGGGTCAGCGCCTCGGGGGGGGGTCCCGGGGGGCTTTGGGGAGGGGTCCTGAGATTTGGGGGGGCTCTGGGAAGATTTGGGGGGTTTTGAGGGGGATTTGGGGGGGTTTGAGGGTTATTTAGGGGTTTTTGGGAGGTTTTGGGGGTGATTTGGGGGGTCCTGTCCCGGTCAGGGTCGGGGGGGGGGAGGTCCCGGGATTTGGGGAGGGGGTCTCGGGATTTGGGGGGGGTCTCTGGGGGGGTTTTGAGGAGGATTTGGGGGGCGTTTGGGGGGTTCAGAGGAGTTTTGGGGGAGCTTTGAGGGGGTTTCGAGGGGATTTGGGGGGGTTCGGAGGGGTCTGGGGAGGGTTCTGAGGGGTCTGGGGGGGCTCAGAGGGGTCTGGGGGGGTTCAGGGTAGTCCCGGCCCGGGCTGAATTTGGGGAGGGGTCCGCAGGGAGTTTGCCAAAGAGCGGGAGCGGGTGGAGAACCTCCAGGCTTTGGGGGGCTTTGGGGGATTTTGGGGGATTTTGGGGGATTTTGGGGGGTTCTGCGGGATTTGGGGGGGCTCAGAGGGGTCTGGGGGGGTTCAGGGTGGTCCCGACCCGGGCTGAATTTGGGGAGGGGTCCGCAGGGAGTTTGCCAAAGAGCGGGAGCGGGTGGAGAACCTCCGGGCTTTGGGGGGCTTTGGGGGATTTTGGGGGATTTGGGGGGATTTTGGGGGGTTCTGCGGGATTTGGGGGGGCTCAGAGGGGTCTGGGGGAGCTCAGGGTGGTCTCGGCCCCGGCTGAATTTGGGGAGGGGTCCGCAGGGAGTTTGCCAAGGAGCGGGAGCGGGTGGAGAACCTCTGGGCTTTGGGGGGCTTTGGGGGATTTTGGGGGATTCTGGGGGGTCTCAGGAGAATTTGGGGGGGCTCAGAGGGGTCTGGGGGGGTTCAGGGTGGTCCCGACCCCGGCTGAATTTGGGGAGGGGTCCGCAGGGAGTTTGCCAAGGAGCGGGAGCGGGTGGAGAACCTCCGGGCTTTGGGGGATTTTGGGGGATTTTGGGGGGTTCTGCGTGATTTGAGGGGTTCGGATGGGTCTGGGGGGGTTCAGAGGGGTCTGGGGGGGGGTTCAGGGTGGTCCCGACCCGGGCTGAATTTGGGGAGGGGTCCGCAGGGAGTTTGCCAAGGAGCGGGAGCGGGTGGAGAACCTCCGGGCTTTGGGGGGCTTTGGGGGATTTTGGGGGATTCTGGGGGGTCTCAGGAGAATTTGGGGGGGCTCAGAGGGGTCTGGGGGGGTTCAGGGTGGTCCCGACCCGAGCTGAATTTGGGGAGGGGTCCGCAGGGAGTTTGCCAAAGAGCGGGAGCGGGTTGAGAACCGCCGGGCGTTCCTGAAGCTGCGGCGGCAGCAGCAAATCGAGCGGGAGCTCAACGGATACATGGAGTGGATCTCCAAGGCGGGTGAGGGTCGGGACCACCCCCCAAAAAATCCTTCGAGACCCCCCCCCAAAACACCCCCGACCTCATAACCTCACCCCAAAACTCTGCACGACCCCAAATCCATCCAAAATCCCTTTGGACGCCCCCAAATCGCCCTAAAATCCCTTCCCAAAATGGCTGGAATTCACTCAGGTCCCCTCCCCAAATCCTCCCCAAAGCCCCCCCTGAACCCTCCAAGCCCCCAAATCCCCCCAAATCACCCCTGAACCCCCCCAAATCCCCCAAAATCACCCTCAAAATCCCCCCCAAAATCCCCCCTGAGCCCCCCAAAATCCCCCCAAATCCCCCCTGAACACCCCAAATCCCCTCCAAACCCCCCCAAATCCCCCCCGAGCCCCCCAAAATCCCCCCAAAATCCCCCCAAAACCCCCCCAAATCCCCCCAAAATCCCCCCAAAGCCCCTCCAAATCCCCCCAAATCCCCCCTGAGCCCCCCCAAAATCCCCCCAAATCCCCCCCGAGCCCCCCAAAATCCCCCCAAAATCCCCCCAAAACCCTCCCAAAATCCCCCCAAAACCCTCCCAAAATCCCCCCAAATCCCCCCTGAGCCCCCTCCAAACCCCCTCAAATCCCCCCCGAGCCCTCCAAAATCCCCCCAAAATCCCCCCAAATCCCCCCTGAGCCCCCCAAAATCCCCCCAAAGCCCCTCCAAACCCCCCCAAATCCCCCCTGAGCCCCCCACGTTCCCTCAGAAGAGGTGATCCTGGCCGAGGACGAGCCCGAGGCCGAGCCCCGGCGTCCCTTCGATGGTAAGTGCAGCCCCCTCCCCTCCCCTCCCCCTCCCCGGGACCCCTCCCCGGGACCCCCCCGGGACCCCCCGGGTGACGCCGCCCCCCTGTGCCCCCCCCCCTGCGGGAGCTCTCCGGAGGGCCACCAGCAAGAGGAGCAAGACGGACCTGCTGAGCCCCGAGGAGGGCGAGGAGCAGCTGGGGGACATCGCCAACATGGGTGAGGGACATTGGGGACAATGGGGACATTGGGGACACCATGGGGACAGTGGGGACATTGGGGACATCGCCAACATGGGTGAGGGACATTGGGGACATTGGGGACAATGGGGATAATGGGGACAGCTGGGGGACATCGCCAACATGGGTGAGAGGGGACAATGGGGACATTGGGGACAATGGGGATAATGGGGACAGCTGGGGGACATCGCCAACATGGGTGAGGGACAGGGGGACATTGGGGACAGTGGGGATAATGGGGACATCGCCAACATGGGTGAGGGGGACGTGGGGACAGTGGGGACATTGGGGACATTGGGGACATCGCCAACATGGGTGAGGGGGACGTGGGGACAGTGGGGACATTGGGGACATTGGGGACATCGCCAACATGGGTGAGGGACATTGGGGACAATGGGGACAGTGGGGACACCATGGGGACAGTGGGGACAGTGGGGACATCGCCAACATGGGTGAGGGACATTGGGGACACCATGGGGACATTGGGGACACTGGGGATAATGGGGACATCGCCAACATGGGTGAGGGACATTGGGGACAATGGGGACAGTGGGGACAGTGGGGACATCGCCAACATGGGTGAGGGACATTGGGGACATTGGGGACAATGGGGATAATGGGGACAGCTGGGGGACATCGCCAACATGGGTGAGGGACAGGGGGACATTGGGGACAATGGGGACATTGGGGATAATGGGGATAATGGAGACAGCTGGGGGACATCGCCAACATGGGTGAGGGACATTGGGGACAATGGGGACATTGGGGACACCATGGGGACAGTGGGGACAGTGGGGACATCGCCAACATGGGTGAGGGACATTGGGGACAGTGGGGACAGTGGGGACATTGGGGACATCGCCAACATGGGTGAGGGACATTGGGGACAGTGGGGACAGTGGGGACACCATGGGGACAGTGGGGACAGTGGGGACATTGGGGACAATGGGGACAATGGGGACAGTGGGGACAGGGGGGACATTGGGGACATCGCCAACATGGGTGAGGGACAGGGGGACAGTGGGGACAGTGGGGACATTGGGGATAATGGGGACATTGGGGACAGCTGGGGGACATCGCCAACATGGGTGAGGGACATTGGGGACACCATGGGGACAATGGGGACATCGCCAACATGGGTGAGGGACATTGGGGACAATGGGGACAATGGGGACATCGCCAACATGGGTGAGGGGGGACATGGGGACATTGGGGACATTGGGGACATCGCCAACATGGGTGAGGGACATTGGGGAAAGTGGGGACAATGGGGACATTGGGGACATCGCCAACATGGGTGAGGGACAGGGGGACACCATGGGGACATTGGGGACATTGGGGACAATGGGGACAGCTGGGGACATTGGGGACATTGGGGACAATGGGGACAGCTGGGGGACATTGCCAACATGGGTGAGAGGGGACACTGGGGGGATAATGGGGACAATGGGGACATTGGGGACAATGGGGACATGGGGACATTGGGGACAACGGGGACATGGGGGACAATGGGGACATTGGGGACAGTGGGGACATGGGGACAGCGCCAACATGGGTGAGTGACAGTGGGGACATTGGGGACATGGGGGGGTGACACAGGGATGGTTTTGGGGTTGGAGGGTGGCATGGGGATGAATTTTGGGGGATGGCGGGTGACACAGGTGACACGGGTGGCACAGGTGGCACAGGTGGCACGGGTGACACCCCAAGGTGACACCCCAAGGTGACACAGGGATGGTTTTTGGGGGATGGCGGGTGACATGGGTGACACAGGTGACACAGGTGACACGGGTGGCACAGGTGACACAGGTGGCACGGGTGACACAGGTGGCATGGGTGACACCCCAAGGTGACACCCCAAGGTGACACCGCGCCCTGGGGCGCTGCCCGCAGGCTCCCCCTTCGCCCGTGCCAGCCTCAAAAGTGCCAAGCTGGAGAACGCCTCGTTCCTGCAGCGGCGGGAGCGGCGCGTGCGCTTCCACATCCGGCGCATGGTGAAAACTCAGGCCTTCTACTGGACCGTGCTCAGTCTGGTAGCGCTCAACACCCTGTGTGTTGCTATCGTTCACTACGACCAGCCAGATTGGCTTTCCGACTTCCTCTGTGAGTTGTGAGACCCCCAAAATCCCCCTGAGACCCCCAAAATCCTCCCCAAATTCCCTGAGACCCCTTGAGACCCCCAAACCCACCTCAAAACCTCCCCAAGCTCCCAAATGCCCCCCAACACCCCGGGTGTTGCTATCGTTCACTACGACCAGCCAGATTGGCTTGCCGACTTCCTCTGTGAGTTGTGAGACCCCCGAGACCCCCAAAATCCTCCCCAAATCCCCCTGAGACCCCCCCCCAAATCCCCCCAGAGCCCCTCAGAGTTCCTCAGAGACCCCCCCCCCCCCACCAAAATCCCCCCCTGGAGAACTCAAATCCCCCCCCAAGATCCCCAGAGACCCCCCAAGACCCCCCCCCCCAAATCCCCCCTGAGACCCCCAAATCCACCCAGAGTCCCCCAGAGCTCTCCCAGACCCCCCCAAATCCCCCCAAATCCCCCCAAGTCCCCCCTGAGACCCCCAAATCCCCCCTGAGACCCCCAAACCGCCCCTAGACCCCACCCAGACCCCCCTGAACCCCTCCAGCTCCTGGGACCCCCCCTCATTTTTGGGACCCCCCCCCCCCTGTTTTGGGGTTCCCCAGCCCGGGGGTCCCCGAGGGGCCCCCCCTGAGCCGTGCCCCCCCCTGCCCCCCCAGACTATGCAGAATTCATTTTCTTGGGACTCTTTATGTCCGAAATGTTTATAAAAATGTACGGGCTGGGGACGCGGCCTTACTTCCACTCGTCCTTCAACTGCTTCGACTGCGCCGTGAGTGCCAGGGGGCTTTGGGATCCTTGTGATCCATGGCTGGGATCTATGGGATCGATGGGATCCATGGGGTGGTATCTATGGGATCCATGGGATCGATGGGATCCATGGGATTTGGGATCCATGGGATCCATGGGATCCATGGGATTTGGGATCCATGGGATTTGGGATCCACGGGATCCGGGGGATCTGGGATTTGGGTTTCGGGATCCAGGGAATCAGGGATTATGAGATCTGGAATCTGGGATTTGGGATCTGTGGGATTTGGGATCCATGGGGGATCTGGGATCTGTGGGATTATGAGATCTGGGATCTGGGATTTGGGATCTGTTGAATCTGGGGGCTGGGATCCGTGGGATCCATGGGAACTGGGATTTGGGATCCATGGGATCTGTGGGATTATGAGATCTGGGATTTGGGATCTGTGGGATTTGGGATCTGTGGGATTTGGGATCCGTGGGATCTGGGATCTGTGGGATTATGAGATCTGGGATCTGGGATCTGTGGGATCTGGGGGCCGGGATCTGTGGGATCCATGGGAACTGGGGTTTGGGATCCATGGGATGGGATCCGGGATCTGCTATGGGATGGGATTTGGGATCTGGGATGAGATTTGGGATCTGGGATCCAGAATGGGATCCAGGACAGGATGGGATGGGATTCGGGAGCTGGGATGGGATCTGGGATCCAGGATCTGCTATGGGATGGGATCTGGGATGGGATTTGGGATCCAGGATGGGATCTGGGATTTGAGATTTGGGATCTGGGATCCGGGATCAGGGATCTGGGCTCCAGGATGGGATTTGGGATTTGGGATTTGGGATCTTGGCTCCAGGATGGGATCTGGGATCTGGGATCCGAGCCCCAGGATGGGATTTGGGATCTGGGATCTGGGATCTGGGATTTGGGATCTGGGATGGGATCTGGGATCTGGGATTTGGGATCCAGGCTCCAGGATGGGATTTGGGATCTGGGATTTGGGATCCGGGCTCCAGGGTGGGATCTGGGATCCGGGCTCCAGGATGCGATCTGGGATCTGGGATCCGGGCTCCAGGATGGGATTTGGGATCCGGGCTCCAGGATGGGATCTGGGATTTGGGATCCAGGATGGGATTTGGGATCTGGGATCCGGGCTCCAGGATGGGATTTGGGATCTGGGATTTGGGATCCGGGCTCCAGGGTGGGATTTGGGATCCGGGCTCCAGGATGGGATCTGGGATTTGGGATCCAGGATGGGATTTGGGATCTGGGATCCGGGCTCCAGGATGGGATTTGGGATCCGGGATCCGGGCTCCAGGATGGGATTTGGGATCTGGGATTTGGGATCTGGGCTCCAGGATGGGATCTGGGATCCGGGATCTGGGATCCGGGCTCCAGGAGGCGCCGGGGGTCCCCCATCCCATCCCATCCCCGTGCCCAGGTTATCATCGGCAGCATCTTCGAGGTGATCTGGGCCGTTGTGAAGCCGGGCACGTCCTTTGGGATCAGCGTGCTGCGAGCTCTCAGGTTACTGCGCATCTTCAAAGTCACCAAGTGAGCCCCGCCGGCCCCCCCGTGTCCCCTCTGCGTGTGCCCCGTGTCCCCCCATGTGTCCCCTCACATCCCCCGTGTCCCTCAGTGTCCCCTGGTGTGCCCTCACATCCCCCGTGTCCCCATTGTCCCCTCACATCCCCCGTGTCCCCCCGTGTCCCCTGTGTCCCCTCATGTCCCCCCGTGTCCCCCCCGGCTCCCCCCTGCGTGTGCCCCGTGTCCCCATTGTGCCCTCACATCCCCCATGTCCCCCCATGCGTCCCCCTGTGTGGCCCTGTGTCCCCCAGTGTCCCCTCATGTCCCCCCCGTGTCCCCTCACATCCCCTGTGTCCCCCCCGTGTCCCCTCTGCGTGTCCCCCATGTCCCCCCATGCGTCCCCCTGTGTCCCCCCTGTGTCCCCCCATGTCCTCCTCATGTCCCCAGTGTCCCCTCACATCCCCTGTGTCCCCCAGGGTCCCCTCATGTCCCCCCCATGTCCCCCTCAGTGTCCCCTGGTGTCCTCCTGTGTCCCGTCATATCCCCCCATGTCCCCAATGTCCCCAATGTCCCTGGTCTCCCCCTGATGTCCCCGGTGTCCCCCCCGTGTCCCCACAGCCCTCCGCTGTCCCCCCATGTCCCCAATGTCCCCACTGTCCCCCCACTGTCCCCTCGGTGTCCCCACAGCCCTCTGCTGTCCCCCTATGTCCCCAATGTCCCCGTTGTGCCCTCAATGTCCCCAATGTCCCCTCGGTGTCCCCGGTGTCCCCACAGCCCTCTGCCGTCCCCGCAGGTCCCCTGTGTCCCCCATTGTCCCCGATGTCCCCCCACTGTCCCCCCGGTGTCCCCGGTGTCCCCACAGCCCTCTGCCGTCCCCGCAGGTCCCCTGTGTCCCCTGTGTCCCCCAGTGTCCCCCCGGTGTCCCCCCGGTGTCCCCGGTGTCCCCACAGCCCTCCGCTGTCCCCAATGTCCCCCCTGTGTCCCCCAATGTCCCCGTTGTTTCCCCAATGTCCCCCCACTGTCCCCCTGGTGTCCCCGGTGTCCCCACAGCCCTCTGCCGTCCCCGCAGGTCCCCTGTGTCCCCCATTGTCCCCCTGATGTCCCCAGTGTCCCCCCGGTGTCCCCGGTGTCCCCACAGCCCTCTGCCGTCCCCGCAGGTACTGGGCTTCCCTGCGGAACCTGGTGGTGTCCCTGCTCAACTCCATGAAATCCATCATCAGCCTCCTCTTCCTCCTCTTCCTCTTCATCGTCGTCTTCGCCCTTTTGGGGATGCAGCTCTTCGGGGGACAGTGAGTGACCCCTCCCCAAACGAGGGCATGGGGACCCCCCCCGGGCTGTGCCCCCCCGACATTGGGGGGGTGTCTCTGTGCCCCCCCCCCCATGCCCCCCCTGCTTTTTTTTTTTTGTTTTTTTGTTTTTTGGGGGGGGGGCGGGGGGGGCTCCACCGCTGCCCCCCCCCCTCCCCAAACTCCCCCCGCACCCCCCCCCCCGCAGGTTCAATTTTGACGACGGGACCCCTCCCACCAATTTCGACACTTTCCCAGCAGCAATAATGACGGTGTTCCAGGTATGCCCCGCCCCCCCTTCCCCCAGGTGACGGCTGGGGGTCTCTCTCCAGGTGGGGAGGGGTCCCCGCTGCCCCCCCAGGGCCGCTCTGTGTTCTCCCCCCCACCCCTCAGATCCTGACGGGAGAAGATTGGAACGCGGTGATGTACGACGGCATCAAATCTCAGGGCGGCGTCAAGGGCGGCATGGTCTTCTCCGTCTACTTCATCGTCCTCACCCTCTTCGGAAATTGTATCCTGGGGGGGTCCCCGGGGGTCCTGGGGAGGGCAGGGGGGTCCCTGGGGAGGGCAGGGGGGTCCTGGCCCCCGTTTTGCCTTGACACGAGCCCCAGACACGCTCCTGAACGTCTTCTTGGCCATCGCCGTGGACAACTTGGCCAACGCGCAGGAGCTCACCAAGGTTGGGGGTTTTGGGGTCCTGGGGGGGTTTTGGGGGGTTTTGGGGAGGTTTTGGGGGTCCGGGGGGGCTCAGAGCCGGGCTGGACGTGGCTCTGGGGCTGCGCAGGATGAGCAGGAGGAGGAGGAAGCCGCCAACCAGAAGCTGGCGCTGCAGAAGGCCAAGGAGGTGGCCGAGGTCAGCCCGCTGTCCGCAGCCAACATGTCCGTGACCATGTGAGTGTCCCCGGCCCGCCGGGATCACCCCGGCTCCGTCCTCGGGTCCAAAATTCCCCAAAGCCACCCTAGAGCTGGGCTGGGCCCACCTGGGCTCCGTGCTTGGGTCCAAAAATCCCCAAAGCCACCCCAGAGCCGGGCTGGGCCCACCTGGCCTCCAAGCTCGGGTCCAAAAATCCCCAGAGCCAGGCTGGGCCCACCTGGGCTCCATCCTCGGGTCCAAAAATCCCCAAAGCCACCCCAGAGCCGGGCTGGGCCCACCTGGGCTCCATCCTCGGGTCCATCCTGGGTCCTTCCTCAGCGGCATCCCCGGATCTGCCCCGGCTCCATCCTGGCTCCATCCTGGATCTTTCCCAGCTCCATCCTGGCTCCATCCCTGGCTCCATCCCAGCTCAATCTCCAGCTCCATCCCCGGCTCCATCCTGGCTCCATGTGCGGATCGATCTCGGCTCCATCCCGGCTCCATCCTGGCTCCATCCCAGCTCCATCCTGGCTCCATCCTGGCTCCATGTGCGGATCGATCTCGGCTCCATCCCAGATCCATCCCAGCTCAATCTCCAGCTCCATCCCAGCTCCATCCCTGGCTCCATCCTAGCTCCATGTGTGGATTGATCTCGGCTCCATCCCAGCTCCATCCCAGCTCAATCTCCAGCTCCATCCCCAGCTCCATCCTGGCTCCATCCCAGCTCCATGTGCGGATCGATCTCGGCTCCAGCCCAGCTCCATCCCTGGCTCCATCCCAGCTCAATCTCCAGCTCCATCCCCGGCTCCATCCTGGCTCCATCTTGGCTCCATGTGTGGATCGATCTCGGCTCCATCCCAGCTCAATCTCCAGCTCCATCCCCAGCTCCATCCTGGCTCCATCTTGGCTCCATGTGCGGATCGATCTTGGCTCCATCCCAGCTCCATCTGCAGATCCATCTCAGCTCCATGTGCGGATCGATCTCTGCTCCATCCCATCCCCACCCTTGCCTCCATCCCAGCTCCATCCCGGATCCTGCCCGGCTCCGTCCCATCCCACCCCAATCCCACCACCCCAGACCCCACCCCACCCCAACCCCACCCCAATCCCACCCCCGGGCCCGGCCCCCCGCAGGAAGGAGCAGCAGAAGAACCAGAAATCCTCCAAGTCGGTGTGGGAGCAGCGCACGAGCGAGCTGCGCAAGCAGAACCTGCTGGCGAGCCGCGAGGCCCTGTACAGCGAGCTGGACCCCGAGGAGCGCTGGAAGGTGCCCTACGCCCGCCACCTGCGCCCGGACATGAAGACGCACCTGGACCGGCCGCTGGTGGTGGATCCGCAGGAGAACCGCAACAACAACACCAACAAGACGCGGCCCGGGGAGCCGCCGCTGGCCGAGCCCCGCCTGGGGCCGCTGCGCCCCGAGGAGCTGCGGCGGCAGCCGCGCTACCCCGAGCACGGCCCGCGGCCCCCGGAGGCACCGGCGGGAGCTCCCGGCGGCCGCCGGCCCCGCAGCAGCAGCCGCGAAGCGGAGCGGGAGCCCAGCCAGGAGCGGGGGGGATACGGGGACGGCGAGCGGCCCAAGGGGCGGCACCGGAGCCGGGAGGGACGCGCGGGGTCGCCGCCCGAACGGGAGCACCGGAGGCACCGCGGGCACCGGAGAGCGCCCGAGGAGGGAGAGGAGGGGGGGAGGATCCCCCCCGAGCGGCGGCCGCGGCACCGGGACGGGGGCAGAGCGCCCAGGGCAGACGGAGACGCGGAGCAGCAGCAGCAGCACCACGGGGACGGCGAGCGGCGGCGGCGGCACCGGCACGGGCCGGCTCCCCCCGGCTACGACGGAGAGGGCAGGAGGGACGAGCGGGAGCGGCGGCACCGCAGGAGGAGGTGAGGGCGGCGGGAGCGACCCCAGAGAGCCCCGGAACTCCAGGAGTCTCCAGAGCCCCCCCAGGAGTCTCCAGAACCCCCTCCCAGGAGCCCCGCAGGGTCCCCACAGCCCCTTCAGAGCCCTCTCAAGAGCTCCAGAACCTCCTAGGATCCCCCAAAACCTCCTCCAGAACCCCCCCAGAACTCCCAAAACCCCCCCTCAGACCCCCAGAACCCCTCCCAGATCCCCCCCAGGACCCACCAGAGACCCCCGAGAACCTCCCAGACCCACAGGACCCCCAGAACCCCCTACCAGAGCCCCGCCAGAGCCCCTCGAGAGCCCTCCCAGAACCCCAGAACTCCCCAGAGCCCCCCCAGAATCCCAGGACCCCCAGAATCCCCCACCGGAGCCCCCTCCAGAGCCCACCCCAGACCCCCAGGACCCCCAGAACCTCCCCCCAGGACCCCCAGAATCCCCCACCAGAGCCCCCCCAGAGCCCCCTCCAGAACCCCCACAGCCTCCCAGAACCCCAGGACCTCCCAGAACCCCCCACCAGAACCCCCCCAGGACCCACCAGAGCCCCCCAGAGCCCACCCCAGACCCCCAGGACCCCCAGAACCTCCCCCCAGAACCCCAGGACCCCCAGAGTCCCCTACCAGAGCCCCCTCCAGAGCCCACCCCAGAACCACAGAACTCCCCAGAGCCCCCCCAGAGCTCACCCCAGAACCCCCACAGCCCCCCCAGAACCCTCCAGAACCCCCCCAAGGACCCACCAGAGCCCCTCCAGAGCCCACCCGAGAAGCCCAGAGCTCCCCAGAGCCCCCCCAGGACCCCCAGGATCCCCCACCAGAGCCCTCCCAGAGCCCACCCCAGAACCCCAGGACCCCCAGAACCCCCCCAAGGACCCACCAGAGCCCCCCAGGACCACCAGGATGGGACTGCCCGGGCCTTGCCACCTCTCCCTGTTAGGGGGGGTCCCCTCTGAAGCCCCTTCCTCCCCTCTGAAGCCCCCTCCTCCTCCTCCTCCTCCTCTCCGCGCTCAGGGAGCCGCAGCCGCCGCCCCCGGCCCCGTCGGGCCCCACCCTCTCCACCACCCGGCCCATCCAGCAGGACTTGGGGCGCCGCGGGGACCCCCCCGCCGTGGCCGAGGACATGGACAACGTGCGGAACGACAAACTGGCCACGGGGGTGGGGGGGGGCAGCGCCGAGCCCCCCCCGGCGCCGCCCCCCGCCCTGGGCAACCACGCCCCCTGCCCGCCCCCGCCGCCCCCCGCCCCCGGGAACGGCCTGGGGGGCTCCTCCAAGCCCCCCAATAACCCCGGCAAGGCGGGGGGGGGCAGGCCCGAGCACACGGCCGTGGACATCCCCCCCCCCTTCCCGCCGCCCCCCAGCAACGCCCTGGTCCAAGGTAAGGGGGGGGTTTGGGGAGGGGGCGGGTTCGGGAGGGTCCTGGGGGGGTTTGGGGGGTCTGGGAGGTCAAGAGGGGGTGGACGGGGAGATTTGGGGGGGGTCTGGAGGGGTCCTGGGAGAGTCCAGGGGGGGTTTGGGAGAGTCTGGGGGGAGTGAGGGGGTCAGGGAGGGCCAAGGTGGGGGTGGGCGGGGAGATTTGGGGGGGGTCTGGAGGGGTCCTGGGAGGGTCCAGGGGGGTTTGGGAGGGTCCTGGGGGGGTTTGGGATGGTTTGGGAGGGTCTGGGGGGGTTTGGGAGGGCCAAGGTAGGGGGGGTCCGATAAGATTTGGGGGGGTCCAGGAAGGGTCTGGGGGAGTGTGGAAGGGTCCAGTGAGATTTGGGGGGGGGTCTGGAAGGGTCCAAGAGGGTCTGGGGGGGTCAGGGAGGGGTCTGGAAGGGTCTGGGGGGGTCAAGGGATGTGCAGGGAGCCCGGGGGGGTTCAGGGGACCAGGAGGATTTGGGGGCTCCTTGGGAGGATTTGGGGCCTCTTTGGGGGGATTTGGGGTCTCAGGGGTAATTTGGGGGCCTCTTTGGGGGGATTTGGGAGCTCGGGGTGGGGCGGGGGGGTCCCTAATTCCGCCGCCCCCTCCCCTCAGTGAACAGGAACGCCAACCCCGAGCCGCTGCCCCGCAAGGAGGAGGAGGAGAAGAAGGAGGAGGAAGGCGAGGGGCAGGACGAGAACGGCCCCAAGCCCATGGTGCCCTACAGCTCCATGTTCATCCTGTCCACCACCAACCCGTGAGCGCCCCCCGCCTTTTGGGGGGGTCCTGGGGGGCTCGGGGGGGTCTCGATGGGTTTTGGGGGGGTTTTGGGGGGGTTTTTTTGGGGGATTCTGGGGGTTTCCAGAGATGAACAGCTCCGTGTTCATCCTGAACACCAACAACCCGTGAGCAGGGGGGGCTCGGGGAGGGTCCTGGGGGGGCTTGGGGAGATCTTGGGGGGTCTGGGGGGGTCTGGGAGGGTCTGGAAGGGTCCTGGGGGCCTCTGGGGGGGGTCCTGAGGGGGTCCTGGGGGGCTCTGGGGAGGTCTTGGGGGGCTCTGGGAGGTCTGGAAGGGTCTTGGGGAGGTCTTGGGGGGGTCTGGAAGGGTCCTGGGGTCTCTGGGGAGGTCTTGGGGGGGTCTGGGGGGGTCCTGAGAGGGTCCTGGGGGGTCTGGAAGGGTCTTGGGGGGCTCTGGGGGGGTCCTGAGGGGCTCTGGGAGGTTTTGGGGGGGCTCTGGTGATTCCTGGGGCTCTTGGTAGGATCTGGGGTGTCTGGGGGGGGTCTCTGGGGTGTCCTGGAGGGCTCCCGGGATTTTTTGGGGTTCTGGGGGTCCTTGGGGGGGTCCCTGGGGGGGTCTCAGCCCATTCCCCCCCCCCCAGGTTCTGGTGGCTCTGCCACTACAGGGAAGGGGGCTCTGGGTATCCCGGGGTTCTGGGAGGTTTTGGGGGGGGGGTCCCAGGGTTTTGGGGGGGGCTCTGGGGGGTCCCGAGCTTTTGGGGGGGGGTCCTGGGGGGGTCTCAGCCCGTGCCCCCCCCCAGGTTCCGGCGGCTGTGCCATTAAAGGGAAGGGGGCTCTGGGTATCCCGGGGTTCTGGGAGGTTTTGGGGGGGGGTCCCGGGGTTTTGGGGGGTCCCGGGGTTTTGGGGGGGCTCTGGGGGGTCCCGAGGTTTTGGGGGGGGGTCCCGGGGGGGGGTCTCAGCCCGTGCCCCCTCCCCAGGTTCCGGCGGCTCTGCCATTACAGGGAAGGGGGCTCTGGGGGGTTTTGGGGGTCTCTGGGGGGGTCCCGGGGTTTTGGGGGGGCTCTGGGGGGTCCCGAGGTTTTGGAGGGGGGTCCCGGGGGGGGTCTCAGGCCATTCCCCCCCCCAGGTTCCGGCGGCTGTGCCATTACATCGTGAACCTGCGCTATTTCGAGATGTGCATCCTGATGGTGATCGCCATGAGCAGCATCGCGCTGGCGGCCGAGGACCCCGTGCAGCCCAACGCGCCCCGCAACAACGTGAGGAGACCCCTCCCCTAATTAGCACTGAGACCCCTCCCCTAATTAACACTGAGACCCCTCCCCTAATTAACACTGACCCTGTAACAACGTGAGGAGACCCCTCCCCAAATTAACACTGACCCTGTGACAACGTGAGGAGACCCCTCCCCAAATTAGCACTGAGACCCCTCCCCTAATTAGCACTGAGACCCCTCCCCAAATTAACACTGAGACCCCTCCCCTAATTAGCACTGAGACCCCTCCCCTAATTAGCACTGAGACCCCTCCCCTAATTAACACTGACCCTGTGACAACGTGAGGAGACCCCTCCCCTAATTAACACTGAGACCCCTCCCCAAATTAACACTGAGACCCCTCCCCTAATTAACACTGAGACACCTCCCCTAATTAACACTGAGACCCCTCCCCTAATTAACACTGACCCTGTAACAACGTGAGGAGACCCCTCCCCTAATTAGCACTGAGACCCCTCCCCTAATTAACACTGAGACCCCTCCCCTAATTAGCACTGAGACCCCTCCCCAAATTAACACTGACCTGAGACCCCTCCCCTAATTACACTGACCCAAAACCCTCCCCTAATTAACACTGAGACCCCTCCCCAAATTAACACTGATCCCCCCGTGACAACGTGAGGAGACCCCTCCCCTAATTAGCACTGAGACCCCTCCCCTAATTAACACTGGCCCTGTAACAACGTGAGGAGACCCCTCCCCAAATTAGCACTGAGACCCCTCCCCTAATTAACACTGACCCTGTAACAACGTGAGGAGACCCCTCCCCTAATTAGCACTGAGACCCCTCCCCTAATTAGCACTGAGACCCCTCCCCTAATTGACACTGACCCTGTAACAACGTGAGGAGACCCCTCCTGAAATTAACACTGAGACCCCTCCCCTAATTAACAGTGATACCCCCCGCAACAACGTGAGGAGACCCCTCCCCTAATTAACACTGAGACCCCTCCCCTAATTGACACTGACCCTGTGACAACGTGAGGAGACCCCTCCCCTAATTAGCACTGAGACCCCTCCCCTAATTAACACTGACCCTGTGACAACGTGAGGAGACCCCTCCCCTAATTAGCACTGAGACCCCTCCCCTAATTAACACTGACCCTGTGACAACGTGAGGAGACCCTCCCCAAATTAACACTGAGACCCCTCCCCTAATTAGCACTGGCCCGAGACCCCTCCCAAATTGACACTGAGACCCCTCCCCAAATTAACACTGACCCTGTAACAATGTGAGGAGACCCCTCCCCAAATCAACACTGACCCAAGACCCCTCCCCAAATTAACACTGAGACCCCTCCCCAAATTAACACTGAGACCCCCGTAACAACGTGAGGAGACCCCTCCCCTAATTAGCACTGAGACCCCTCCCCTAATTAACAGTGACCCGGGACCCGTCCCCTAATTAGCACTGAGACCCCTCCCCAAATTAACACTGACCCTGTAACAACGTGAGGAGACCCCTCCCCAAATCAACACTGACCCAAGACCCCTCCCCAAATTAACACTGAGACCCCCCCAACAATGTGAGAGAGACCCTTCCCCAAATTGTGAGACCCCTCCCCATTTCTGAGACCCCTCCCCAAATTAATTCCGACCTCCGCAACAACGTGAGACCCTTCCCCAATTTCTGTGTGAGTCTGGTGGGCACTGGGGGTCTCTGGGGGGGTTCTGGGGGTCTCTGGGGAGGGGTCCCCACCTTGCCCCCCTCGCCCCCCCCCCAGGTGCTGCGTTACTTCGATTACGTCTTCACGGGGGTCTTCACCTTCGAGATGGTGATCAAGGTGAGCGTGGGGAGGGGTCTGCGGGGTGGGGGGGGGGCACCCCCAGGCCGACCCCCCCCCCCCATTTATTGCCCCCCCCTTCCCCCAAGATGGTGGACCTGGGGCTGGTGCTCCACCAAGGCTCCTACTTCCGGGACCTGTGGAACATTCTGGATTTCATCGTGGTCAGCGGCGCCCTGGTGGCCTTCGCCTTCACGTGAGTGCCCCCCCAGTGCCCCCCAGTATCCCCCAGTGCCTCCCCCAGTGCCCCCCAGTGCTTCCCAGTGCCCCTCAGTATCCCCCAATACCCCCCCAGTGCCCCCCAGTGCCCCCAGTACCCCCCAGTATCCCCCAGTATCCCCCAGTGCCTCCCAGTATCCCCAATAGCCCCCAGTGCCCCCCAGTGCCTCCCAGTATCCCCCAGTATCCCATCAGGGTCCCCCCAGTATCCCCCAATAGCCCCCAGTGCTTCCCAGTATCCCCTCAGGGTCCTCCCAGTATCCCCCAGTGCCCCCCCCCCCCCAGTATCCCCCAGTACCCCCCAGTATCCCCCAGTATCTCCCAGTGCCCCCCAGTATCTCCCAGTATCCCCCAGTGCCCCCCAATACCCCCCAGTATCCCCCAGTGCCCCCAGTATCCCCCAGTATCCCCCAATAGCCCCCAGTGCCCCCCAGTGCCCCCCAGTATCCCCCAGTACCTCCCAGTGCCCCCCAATAGCCCCCAGTATCCCCCAGTATCCCCAGTGCCCCCCCAGGGCCCCCCAGCGCTCTCTGTTGTCGCTTTGGCGTTTGTCCCCGCGTCCGTGTGTCCGTCCTGTCCCCGTCCCTGCGTGGGTGTGAGAATCCCCTGAGTAAAGGGGGAGAATCTCCCGAGTAAAGGGGGAGAATCTGGTGAGAATCCCCTGAGTAAAGGGGGAGAATCCCCCAAATAAAGGGGGAGAATCCGGTGAGAATGTTCTGAGTAAAGGGGGAGAATCCCCTGAGTAAAGGGTGAGAATCCCCTGAGTAAAGGGTGAGAATCCCCTGAGTAAAGGGGGAGAATGTCCTGAGTAAAGGCTGAGCATCCCCTGAGTGTCTGAGCAGCCCTAAATGTTGAGCATCCCCTGTGTAAAGTCTGAGCATCCCCTGCGTAAAGTTTGAGCATCCCCTGCGTAAAGTCTGAGCATCCCCTGAGTGTCTGAGCATCCT
>NW_027269436.1:0-78922 GCF_023055355.1 Agelaius tricolor | reverse complement strand
GGAGGGAGAATTGGGGGAAAAAACTGGAATTTTGGGGATTTTTTAGAGGGGAAATTGGGGATTTGGGGGTGTTTTATGGGGGGGGAAATGGGGATTTTGGGGGGGGATTTTGGGAGAAAAATGGGGATTTTTGGTGGGAGGAAATTGCGGATTTTGGGGTTTTTGGGGGGGAAAAAATGGGGATTTCGGGGGGAGAAATTGGGGGGAAAAAATTGGAATTTTGGGGATTTTGGGGGGATTTTGGGGGGAAAATTGGGGATTTTTATGGGGGGGGAAATTGGGGATTTTTGGGGGGGGATTTTGGGGGAAAAATGGGAAAAAATGGGGATTTGGGGGGGGGAATTGGGGATTTTTGGGAGGGAATGTTTGGGGTGGAAATTGGGGGGGGAAAATTGGGATTTGGAGGGGGGGGATTTTTTAGGGGGGAAATTGGGGATTTTTGGGGGTTTTTAGGGGGGAATTGGGGGAAAAAATGGGGATTTTGGGGGGGGGAAATTGGGATTTTGGGAGAGAAATTGGGGGGGAAAATGGGGGTTTTGGGAGGGATTTTGGGGGGGAAAAATGGGGATTTTGGGGGTTTTTTATGGGGGGGAATTGGGGATTTTTGAGAGGGATTTTAAGGGAAAATTGGGAATTTTGGGGGTTTTATGGCTGGGGAAATTAGGGATTTTGGGGGGAGAAATTGGGGGAAAAAATGGGAATTTTGGGGGTGTTTTATGGAGGGAATTGGGGATTTTTGGGAGGGATTTTAGGGGGGAAATTGGGGGGAAAATGGGGATTTTGGGGGTTTTTTATGGGGGAAAAATGGGGATTTTGGGGGTTTTTTATGGGGGGAATTGGGTATTTTTGGGAGGAATTTAGGGGGAAAATTGGGGGGAAAAAATGGGGATTTGGGGGTTTTTATGGGGGGGAGAATTGAGGGAAAAAATGGGGATTTTGGGGGGGAAAATGGGGATTTTCGGGGTTTTAAATGGGGGGGAAATTGGGGGAAAAATGGGGATTTTGGGGGTTTTTATGTGGGGGGAATTGGGGATTTTGGGGGAGGGATTTTAGGGGGGAAATTGGGGGGTTTTGGGGTTTTTTTATGGGGGGAATTGGGGATTTTTGGGGGGAATTTTGGGTGGAAATTGGGGATTTTGGTTTTTTTTATGGGGGGGGAATTGGGGATTTTTGGGGGGCAATTTGGGGGGGGAATTTGGGGATTTTTGGGAGGGGAAATTGGGGATTTTGGGGAAGAAGTTGGGGATTTTGGGGAGGAATTTTAGGGGGAAAATTGGGGATTTTGGGGGGGAAGTTGGGGATTTTTTGGGGGGAGAAATTGGGGATTTTGGGAGGAATTTTAGGGAGGAATTTTGGGGGGGTTTTGGAGGGAAATCGGGGAGATTTTTTTTGGGCAGGATTGGGCGGTTCGGGGGGGGGCAAATTTGGGGATTTTGGGGGGAAATTTGGGGGGTTCTGGCGGGAAAATTGGGGGATTTGGGGAGGAATTGAGGGGGGTTTTAGGGGGAATTTGGGGCTTTTGGTGGGAATTTGGGATTTTTGGCCAGAAAATTGGGGGATTTTGGGGGGTTTCGGTGGAAATGGGGGAATTTGGGGGGGAAATCGAGGAATTTTTCCCGGGGTTTTGGGGGAATTTAGGGATTTTTTTGGAGGGAATTCGGGCCGTTTTTGGGAAAAAAATTGGGGTTTGGCAGGAAATTTAGGAGATTTGGGGTAGGATTTGTGGGTTTGGCGGGAAAATTGGGGGGATTTTGGGGATTTTGCTGGGAATTTTTGGATTTTGGGGGGGGGATGTTGGGATTTGGAGGGAAAATTGGGGAATTTGGGGGTTTTGGAAGGAAAATTGGGGATTTGAGGGGGGAAAATTGGGGATTTGAGGGGGGGTAAAAAAAACCTCCTAAAAATCCTGGGAAATTGCCAATAAATCCCCAATAAATCAACAATTAATCCCAATAAATTCCCAATAAATCCCAAATTCCCCCAAATTTTCCCCCAAAATCCCCCCCCCAAATCCCTCCCAATATTCCCCCCAAATTTGCCCCCAAAATTTTCCCAAAATTCCCTGAAATTGCACCAAAATTCCCACAAAATCCCCACAAATTCCCCCAATATTTTCCCTCAATTTCACCCCCAAATTTTCCTCCAAATTCCCCCCAAAGCTTCTAAAATCCCCCCGAATTTCCCCCCAAATTTCCCCAGAATTCCCCAAAATTCCAAAATTCCCCCAAAACTTCACCCAAATCCCCCGAAATTCCCAATTTTCCCCCCAAAATTCCCCAAAATTCCAATTTCCGCTCCAGGATCCCCTTCGGGCACTTCCGGTTTTATTTGGGGTCAAAGGTCACGGGTTAATGAATTCATTAAGGAGGAGCAATAAATAATTAATGAAAGGGGGGCGGGGCCTATCCAGGCTGACCCGTGGTCAAAGGGGCGTGGCCAGGGAGGAAATGGGGTGTGGCCATAAGGTGGGTGTGGCCATGGTGAGGTGGGTGTGGTCAGGGAATGGAGATGGGCGTGGTCACGAGGTGGGCGTGACCACAAAGGGTGGGTGTGGCCTGGCTGAGGAAGGGGGCGTGGTCATGTGAGGGTGGGCATGGCCTCAAACCAGGTGGGCGTGGTCACACCCAGGATAATGAGGTGGGCCGTGCCCAGGGGAAGGTGGGCGTGGCCATTGGGGAATGTGGGCGTGTCCAGGAAAGTGGGCGTGGTTGAAACGAGGATAAACAGGTGGGCGTGGTCAGGTTAAAAAGGGGGCGTGTCCAGGAGATGGGCATGGTCAGAACTGGCCCAGGTGGGCGTGGCCCAGGTGAGGTGGGCGTGGCCCAGGTGTGTCCCATTGTGGTGGGCGTGGCCCAGGTGAGATGGGGCGTGTCCAGCTGAGCACAGTCAGGTGCTGTGGGCGTGGCCTAGGTGGGCGTGTCCAGGTTAAATGGGCGTCTCCCAGGTTAAGAGGGTGTGGCCAAGTGTGATGGGAGTGGTCTTGGTGATGTGGGCGTGGTCCAGGAGTGGTGGGCGTGGTCCAGATGGGCGTGGTCAGGAGTGATGGACGTGGCTCAGGTGTGGTCAGGTGGGCGAGTCCAGAAGTGATGGGCGTGTCCAGGTGTCGTGTCCAGACATGGTGGGCGTGGTCTGGGTGCAGTGGGCGTGTCCAGGCGTGGTGGGCGTGTCCAATTGTGCTGGGCAGGTCCAGGTGGGCGTGTCCAGGTGTTAAGGCCCTACCCAGGTGTTTCCAGATGTGGTGGGTGTGTCCAGGTGCAGTGGGCGTGTCCACGTGTGCCCAGGTGGGCGTGTCCAGGAGTGATGGGTGTGTTCAAATGGGCGTGTCCCAGGTGCAGTGGGCGTGTCCAGGTGTATCCGGATGGGCGTGTCCATGTGCAGTGGGCGTGTCCGAGGTCTGTCCGGGTGGGCGTGTCATGTGCAGTGGGCGTGTCCGTGTGTCTCCAGTTGCAGTGGGCGTGTCCAGGTGTGTCCGGGTGGGCGTGTCCCGGCGCGGTGGGCGTGTCCGGGTGGGCGTGGTCACTTGACCCGGATCTCCGCGTACTCCGGGGGCTCCTCGGGGGGGCCCCGGGCGGGTTTGGGGGGGGGGAGGGGGCGGCCTCGGGCGGGGGCCCCCTGCCCCTCCCCCCACCCCCAGCGCCCAACGCCGGGAGCCAGCGCACCTGGGGGGGGGGGGAGGGGCGGGGGGCGGGGTCACACCTGGACACGCCCATCGCCCATGGGACACCCCCAAAGTGCCCCCAAAATGTGCTCAAAATGTCCCCAAATGGTCCCCCAAAATGTCCCAAATTGTCCCCAAAATGTCCCCAAAGTGCCCCCCAAAATGTGCTCAAAAATGTCCCCAAATGTCTCCAAATTGTCCCAAAATGTCCCAAATTGTCCCCAAACTGTCCCCCAAAATGTGCTCAAAATGTCCCCCAAATGTCCCCCAAAATGTCCCAAAATGTCCCCAAAATGTGCTCAAAATGTCCCCAAAATGTTCCCAAATTGTCCCCAAATTGTCCCCCAAAATGTCTCCAAAATGTCCCCAAATGTCCCCAAAATGTGCTCAAAATGTCCCCAAATTGTCCCCCAAAATGTCCCCAAAATGTCCCCCAAAATGTCCCCAAAATGTGCTCAAAATGTCCCCCAAATTGTCCCCCAAAAATGTCCCCAAAATGTGCTCAAAATGTTCCCAAATTGTCCCCCAAAATGTCCCCAAACTGCCCCCCAAAATGTCCCCAAAATGTCCCCCAAAATGTCCCAAAATGTCCCCAAAATTGTCCCGAAAATGTCCCCAAAATCCCTCAGCGGAGTCTTCAGGTGACCCCAAATGTCCCCCAAATTCTCACCTGGGACCCCCAAAATCCCTCCCCAGGTGTCCCCAAAATCCCACCTGGGACCCCCCCCAAATGTCCCCGAATTCTCACCTGGGACCCCCCCCAAATGTCCTCAAATGTCCCCAAATTTTCACCTGGGACCCCCCCAAAATCCCTCCCAGGTTTCCCCAAATTCCCCAAAATTCCCCCCAGGAACCCCCCAGATGTCCCCAGGTAACCCTGAAGACCCCAAAGACCCCAAATTCTCACCTGGGACCCCCAAAATCCCTCCCAGGTGTCCCCAAATTTCCCCCAAAATCCCACCTGGGACCCCCCCAAAATTCCATCCCCAGGTGACCCCCAAAGTCCCCAAACCCCACCTGGGACCCCCCCCCAAATGTCCCCAAAATCCCATCAGGGCACCCCAAAATCGTCCCCAGGTGACCCCAAATGTCCCCAAATCCCACCTGGGACCCCCCCCCAAATGTCCCCAAATTTCCCCCAAATTCTCACCTGGGACCCCCCAAATTCCCTCCCCCAGGTGTCTCCAGGTGACCCCAAAGTCCCCAAATCCCCCCAGGACCCCCCCCAAAAATCCCCAAATTTCACCCAAAATTCGCCCCCCCCAAATTCCCCCCCTTGGCCCCGCCCCTCGGTGGCCCCCGCCCCCCTCACCTGCAGTGGGCGTGGCTCCGGGTCCCGCCCCCCCGGCCGGGGTCACAGGGGTCACCTCGGGGCTTCCCGACGCCTTCCTGCAGGGGCGGGACGGGGGCGTGGCCTCGTGAGCTTTGGCTCCGCCCCCTGCCCCGCCCTCAACCCCAACCCATGCCTCGGTTCCACCCCCCCGGGGGGCGTGGCCTATTGGGCTCTGCCCTTCATGACTGTTCCCTATTGGTCCATACCCCCAGTGGGCGTGGCCTATTGGGTCATACCCTTCCATGGCCGTTTCCTATTGGTCCATCCCTTCAGTGGGCGTGGCTATTGGGTCATATCACTCTATGGCCGTTCCCTATTGGTCCATACCCTCAGTGGGTGTGGCTCCCGGTGGGCGTGGCCTATTGGGCTCTGCCCCTCTACGGCCCGTTCCCCATTGGTCCATACCCCCAGTGGGCGTGGCCTATTTGGCTCTGCCCCTCCATGACCCGTTCCCTATTGGCTCATACCCGCAGTGGGCGTGGCCTATTGGAATCTCCCCCTCTATGGCCATTCCCTATTGGTCCATACCCCTTCAGTGGGTGTGGCCTATTGGGTCACACCGCTCTAGGGGCCGTTCCCTATTGGTCCATAACCCAGTGGGCGTGGCCTCCCCCATTTCCCCCTCCCCCGTCCCTAGGTGGGCGTGGCTCCCGGTGGGCGTGGCCTATTGGGCTCTGCCTCTCCATGGCCGTTCCCTATTGGTCCATAGCCGCAGTGGGCGTGGCCTATTGGGCGTGACCCCTTTATGGCCGTTCCCTATTGGCCTATTGGAATCTGCCCCTCTATGGCCATTCCCTATTGGTCCATACCCCTTCAGTGGGCGTGGCCTATTGGGTCACACTGCTCTATGGCCGTTACCTATTGGTCCCATACCCCCAGTGGGCGTGCCCTATCGGGTCATACCCTTCCATGGCCGTCCCCTATTGGTCCATCCCCTCAGTGGGCGTGGCCTATTGACCTCCACCCCTCCCTGGCTGTTCCCTATTGGTCCATAACCCCAGTAGGCGTGGCCTATTGACCTCGACCCCTCCATGGCTGCTCCCTATTGGTCCGTACCCCAGTGGGCGTGGCCTCCCCATTTCCCCCCTCCCCCATGCCCAGGTGGGCGTGGCTCATGGTGGGCGTGGCCTATCGGGTCATATCCTTCCATGACTGTTCCCTATTGGTCCATACCCCCAGTGGGCGTGGCCTATTGACCTCGACCCCTCCCTGGCTGCTCCCTATTGGTCCATAACCCCAGTAGGCGTGGCCTATGGGTCATACCCCTCCCTGGCTGTTCCCTATTGGTCCATCCCCCCAGTGGGGCGTGGCCTCCCCCCCTTTCCCCCACCCCCTCCCCCATCCCCAGGTGGGCGTGGCCCCCCGGGGGGCGTGTCCCCGGCGGGGGGCGGGGGCTCACTTGCGGCGGCTCTGGCTCAGGTAACAAACGAGGGGCGATGACGACGGCGAAGGCGACGACGGCGCCCACGGGACCGACCTTGGCCCAGACCAAACCTGCTGCGGGCACGGGGGGGGGACAGGTGAGACACGGACAGGTGAGATAAGGGACAGGTGAGACAGGTGAGAGATGGGAGACAGGTGAGATAAGGGACAGGTGAGACATGGACAGGTGAGATACAGGGGAGACACAGGGGAGACAGGTAAGAGGGGAGATACAGGTGAGATACAGGTGAGACATAGGTGAGAAACACGTGAGAGACAGGGGAGAGACAGGTGAGACACGGACAGGTGAGATGAGACAGGTGAGAGACGGGACAGGTGAGACAGGGGAGACATGGACAGGTGAGATAAAGGTGAGAGAGGGGAGATGGGACAGGTGAGATACAGGTGAGATACAGATGAGACATGGACAGGTGGGATGGGACAGGTGAGAGACAGGTGAGACACAGGTGAGACACAGGGGAGAGATAGGGGAGATACAGGGGAGATGGGAGAGGTGAGATATGGACAGGTGGGACATGGACAGGTGAGATACAGGTGAGACACAGGAGAGATATGGACAGGTGAGACACAGGGGAGAGACGGGGAGAGATACAGGTGAGACAAGTGAGACATGGACAGGGGAGACACAGGTGGGACATGGACAGGTGAGAGACAGGTCAGACATTGACAGGTGGGACAGGTGAGATGGGACAGGTGAGAGACGGGAGACAGGGGAGATACAGGGGAGATACAGGTGAGACATGGACAGGTGGGACATGGACAGGTGAGATATGAACAGGTGGGAGACAGGTGAGATGTGACAGGTGAGACATGGACAGGTGAGAGACAGGTGAGACACAGGGGAGACACAGGGGAGACAGGTAAGAGATAGGGGAGATACAGGTGAGATACAGGGTGAGACATAGACAGGTTGAGAGACATGTGAGAGACAGGTGAGAGACATGGACAGGTGAGACAGGGGAGACAGGTGAAACAGGTGAGAGACGGGAGAGAGACAGGTGAGACATGGACAGGTGAGAGACAGGAGAGATACAGGTGAGACATGGACAGGTGAGATATGGACAGGTGACACAGGGTGAGACATGGACAGGTGAGACATGGACAGGTGAGAGACAGGAGAGATACAGGTGAGAGACAGGGGAGAGACAGGGGAGATATGGACAGGTGAGACAGGAGAGAGACGGGAGAGATTCAGGTGAGATACAGGTGAGGTACATGAGATGGGACAGGTGGGGACAGGTGGGACACAGGTGAGACAGGTGAAATACAGGTGAGATATGGACAGGGGGAGAGGTGAGACATGGACAGGGTGAGAGATACAGGGGAGATGGGACAGGTGGGACATGGACAGGTGAGACATGGACAGGTGACATATGGGCAGGTGAGATACAGGGGGAGATATGGAGAGGTGAGATACGGACAGGTGAGAGACAGGGAAGACATGGACAGATGAGATACAGGTGAGACGTGTACAGGTGAGACAGGTGAGACACAGGTGAGATACAGGTGAGACGGGAGACATGGACAGGTGAGATAAAGGTGAGAGAGGGGAGATGGGACAGGTGAGATACAGGGGAGAGACAGGGGAGATATGGACAGGTCAGACATGGACAGGTGAGACAGAGGAGACAGGTGTGCCCAGGTGTCCCCAAATTTTCACCGATTTTCTCCCAATTTTCACCGATTTTTTCCCCAATTTTCACCGATTTTCTCCCAATTTTCCCCAATTTTTCTCTCTCCCTTACCCGGATGGTGGAACCTGAGCTGCACCCTGGCCACTCCATGCCCGTTCCGGGCGGCGCAGAGCACGGCGAGCCGCGGCTCCAGGGCCCCGTGCAGGGGCTGGGCCCAACTAGGCCCAGCTGGGCCCAAAACCCCAAATTTTCACCAATTTTCTCCCAGTTTTCGCCATTTTTTCCCCAATTTTCACAGTTTTTCCCCGTTTTTTCCCCAATTCTCACCCGGATGGTGGAACCCTGAGCTGCACCCTGGCCGCCCTGTGCCCGTTCCTGGCGGCGCAGAGCACGGCGACCGCGGCTCCAGGGCCTTGCTCCGGGGCTGGGCCCAGCTGGGCCCAGGTGTCCCAAATCCCCAAATTTTCACCGTTTTTCCCCAAATTTTCACTGTTTTTCCCCCAATTCCCCCCAATTCTCACCCGGATGGTGGAACCTGAGCTGCACCCTGGCCCGCTCCATGCCCGTTCCCGGGTGGCGCAGAGCACGGCGACCGCAGCTCCAGGGCCCCGCGCAGGGGCCGGGCCCAACTAGGCCCAGCTGGGCCCAAATCCCCAATTTTCACCGTTTTTTCCCCAATTTTCACCGTTTTTTTCCCCCAATTTTCTCTCTCCCTTACCTGGATGATGGAACCTGAGCTGCACCCGGGCGGCCCCGTGCCCGTTCCTGGCGGCGCAGAGCACGGCGACCGCGGCTCCAGGGCCCCGCGCAGGGGCCAGGCCCAGCTGGGCCCAGGTGTCCCCAAACCCCAAATTTTCACCGATTTTCTCCCAGTTTTCGCCATTTTTCCCCGTTTTTTTCCCCCAATTCTCACCCGGATGGTGGAACCTGAGCTGCACCCTGGCGGCCCCATGCCCGTTCCTGGCGGCGCAGAGCACGGCGACCGCGGCTCCAGGGCCTTGATCAGGGGCTGGGCCCAGCTGGGCCCAGCTGTCCCAAAATACCCCAAATTTTCACCGATTTTCCCCAAATTTCCCCGTTTTTTCCCCAATTCCCCCCAATTCTCACCCGGATGATGGAACCTGAGCTGCACCCTGGCCGCTCCATGCCCGTTCCGGGCGGCGCAGAGCACGGCGAGCCGCGGCTCCAGGGCCTTGCTCAGGGGCCGGGCCCAACTAGGCCCAGCTGGGCCCAAATCCCCAAATTTTCACCAATTTTCTCCCAGTTTTTGCCATTTTTTCCCCAATTTTCACCATTTGCCCCAATTTTCTCTCTCCCTTACCCGGATGGTGGAACCTGAGCTGCACCCTGGCCGCTCCATGCCCGTTGCGGGCGGCGCAGAGCACGGCGAGCCCGCGGCTCCAGGGCCTTGCTCAGGGGGCCAGGCCCAGCTAGGCCCAGCTGTCCCAAATACCCCAAATTTCACCGTTTTTTTCCCCAATATCCCCCCGTTTTTCCCCAATTCTCACCCGGATGGTGGAACCTGAGCTGCACCCTGGCCGCTCCATGCCCGTTCCGGGGCGGCGCAGAGCACGGCGAGCCGCGGCTCCAGGGCCCCGCGCAGGGTCGAGGGCGGCGCTGACGGCGCCGGGCGCGCTCCAGGTGAGGGCGAAGTCTCGGTGCCCCTCGGCCACGCTCAGGTTCAGCCAGGGCAGCTCGAAGGCCACGCTGGGCGCGGGGGACGGCGGCGGCGGCGCAGACGCACCTGGCCAGGCCCTCGCCCACGGGGGCGCAGCGCGACTCGGGCAGCACCACTGGCGGGGTCTGGGCGGGGGAAACAGAAAATTTTACCAAAATTGCATCTTTTTGCCCAAAAAAATCTGATTTTTCCTTCTAAAAATCCCTTTTTTTCCCCAAAAAAATCCCTTTTTTTCCCCTCAAAATTTCCATTTTTTTCCCCCTAAAAATTCCTTCTTTTCCCTCAAAAAAACCCTCTTTTTTCCCCCCAAAATTTCCATTTTTTGCCCGTAAAATCCTTTTCTTAAAAAAAAAAAAATTATATTTTTTCCCCTCAAAATTCTGGTTTTTTCCCTTCAAAAATTCCTTTTCTTCCCCCAAAATTTCCATTTTTTCCCTCTAAAAATCCCTTTTTTTCCCCAAAAAATTCTATTTTTTGCCCCTAAAATCCCTTTTTTTCCCCCAAGATTTCCATTTTTCTCTCCCCACTAAAATGCCATTTTTTTCCTCCCCAAAAAATCCGTTCTTTTTTGCCCCAAAAATCTGCATTCTCCTTCTAAAAATCCCATCTTTTTTTGCAAGAAAAATTCCATTTTTTTCCCTTAAAATTTCCAATTTTCGCCCCTAAAATCCTTGTTTTTCCCTCAAAAATTCCCTTTTTTTTCCCCCAAAATTTCCATTTTTTTTCCCCAAAAATTTCCATTTTTTGCCCCTAAAATCCTTTTTTTTTCCCAAAAAATTCTATTTTTTTGCCCCAAAAAATTTCCAGTTTTTCCCCCTAAATTCCCTTTTTTTCGCCCCCAAAAATCCCTTTTTTTCCCCCCAAAAAATTCTATTTTTTCTCCCCCCAAAAATTCTATTTTTCCCCCCAAAAATTCCATTTTTTTTCCCAAAATCGCGTTTTTTCTCCCCAAACCCCGCTCACAACTCCATGGTTCCATTCAAGCCCAGGCTGCTGTGGCCGTGCTGGTTCTCGGCCCTGCACAGGCACTCGCCGCATTTCCCCATTTTTGCCCAAAATCCTGATTTTTCACCCCAAACCCATTTTTTTGCCCAAAATCGCGTTTTTTTCCCCCCAAAACTCACACTCTCACCATACTGCTTCTCCCTCCCAAAATCTCTCACTCGCCGCATTTCCCCATTTTTGCCCAAAATCCTGATTTTTCACCCCAAACCCATTTTTTTGCCCAAAATCGCGTTTTTTCCCCCCAAAACTCACACTCTCACCATACTGCTTCTCCTCCCAAAATCTCTTTTTTTACCCCCATTTTCCCCATTTTTTTCCCAATTTTTCCCGTTCTCACAAAATCCAAATTTCCGTTTTTTCGCCCCAAACCCATTTTTTTGCCCAAAATCGCGTTTTTTCGCCCCAAAACTCACACTCTCACCATCCTGCTTCTCCTCCCAAAATCTCTTTTTTTGTCCCCATTTTTCCCCCACATTTTCCCAATTTTTCCCCATTTTTTTCCCATTCTCTCAAAATCCAAAAATCCCATTTTTTTTTGCCCAAAACCCCGTTTTTTTGCCCCAAAACTCACACTCTCACCATACTGCTTCTCCTCCCAACATCTCTTTTTTTCCTCTCATTTTTCCCATTCTCCCAAAATCCAAAATCCCCTTTTTTCACCCCAAACCCATTTTTTTTGCCCAAAATCCCATTTTTTCTCCCCAAACCCGGCTCACACTCCACGGTGACGTTGAAGGCCAGGCTGCTGTGGCCGTGCTGGTTCTCGGCCCTGCACAGGTACTTGCCGCATTTCCCCATTTTTGCCCAAAATTCCGTTTTTTCCCCCCATATCCAATTTTTCCCCAAATTTCTGGGTTTTTTTGCCCAAAATCGCATTTTTTCTCCCCAAACGCGGCTCACACTCCACGGTGACGTTGAAGGCCAGGCTGCTGTGGCCGTGCTGGTTCTCGGCCCTGCACAGGTACTCGCCGCCGTCCTCGGGCGTGGCCGCGGGCAGCTCCAGGCTCACCTGGCGCTCGTACACGGCGGCGGCCACCACGCGGCGCCCGCGGGCCAGGGTCACAATGGGCGCGGGGTGGCTGCGGGCCGAGCAGGTGAGGCGCACCTGCTCACCTGCCAGCACCCACAGGGTGCCATTGAGCACAGGTGGGCGTGGGGCATCTATGGGGGACAGGTGAGATAGGGACAGGTGAGATACAGGTGAGAGAAATGAGACCCAGAGCAGGTGAGGCGCACCTGCTCACCTGCCAGCACCCACAGGGTGCCATTGAGCACAGGTGGGCGAGGGGCATCTATGGGGGACAGACAGGTGAGAGAAATGGGATACAGGTGAGACCCAGAGCAGGTGAGGCGCACCTGGTCACCTGCCAGCACCCACAGGGTGCCATTGAGCACAGGTGGGCGTGGGGCATCTATGGGGGACAGACAGGTGAGAGACAGGTGAGAGACAAATGAGAGAAATGAGATACAGGTGAGAGAAATGTGACCCAGAGCAGGTGAGGCGCACCTGCTCACCTGCCAGCACCCATAGGGTGCCGTTCAGCACAGGTGGGCGTGGAGCATCTGTGGATACAGGTGAGATAGGGACAGGTGAGATACAGGTGAGATACAGGTGAGCTACTGAACTGCAACAGGAT
This sequence comes from Agelaius tricolor, assembly GCF_023055355.1. Taxonomy (NCBI): domain Eukaryota; kingdom Metazoa; phylum Chordata; class Aves; order Passeriformes; family Icteridae; genus Agelaius; species Agelaius tricolor. Next base: position 66,534 of record NW_027269436.1, on the reverse strand, counting down.
ACAGGTGAGAGAAGTGAGAGACAGGTGAGAGAAATGGGAGAAATGGGACCCAGAGCAGGTGAGGCACACCTGCTCACCTGCCAGCACCCACAGGGTGCCATTGAGCACAGGGGACGGGGAGCATCGGTGGGATATGGACAGGTGAGAGAAATGAGAGACAGGTGAGAGACAGGTGAGATATGGACAGAAGAGATAGGGACAGGTGAGATACAGGGGAGATACAGGTGGGACAGGTGAGGCTGCACATGTGTGTCTCAGGTGTGTCTCAGGTGTGTCTCAGGTGTGTCTCAGCTGCTTCCAGGTGCCCCCAGGTGTGTCCCTATCCCCCCCAGGTGTCCCCAGGTGTCCCCAGGTGTGCCCAGGTGTGCCATCACTCACAGGCCACGTGCAGCTCCAGGCTCCGGTTGTGGCGCCCGTGCCGGTTCTCGGCCACGCAGGTGTGCCCAGGTGTGCCCAGGTGTGTCCCTATCCCCCCCAGGTGTGCCCCCAGGTGTGCCCCCAGGTGTGCCCAGGTGTGTCACCACTCACAGGCCACGTGCAGCTCCAGGCTCCGGTTGTGGCGCCCGTGCCGGTTCTCGGCCACGCAGGTGTAGGTGCCGCTGTCCTGGGGGCTCACCTGGGCCAGGTGCAGGGGCAGCGCCTCCGCCCCCGGCTCCTCCCGCAGCACCTGCGGCCCCCGGAACCAGGTGAGCAGCGGGGGGGGGCGGCCCTCGGCGGAACAGCCCAGGAGCACCTGGGAGCCCTCGAGGGCCTCGGAGGGACCCGAGACCTCCAGCACCTGGGGCTCGTCTGCAAGGGGGGGACAGGTGAGTTAGGAACCCCAAAAACACCTGGACAGGTGAGTTAGGAACCAAAAAACCCCGCAAAAAATGCCCAAAACCTGCCCAAAATCCCTAAAAACTGCCCAGAACCTGCCCAGGTGAGTTAGGAACATGGAATGCACCTGGACAGGTGAGTTAGGAACCCCCAAATACACCTGGACAGGTGAGTTAGGAACCCCCAAAAAACGGCCCAAAATCCCCCAAAAACTGCCCAGAACCTGCCCAGGTGAGTTAGGAACCCAAATACACCTGGAATGCACCTGGACAGGTGAGTTAGGAACCCCCAAAAACTGCCCAAAATCCCCAAAAAACTGCCCAGAACCTGTCCAGAACCTGCCCAGGTGAGTAAGGAACCCGAATGCACCTGGAATGCACCTGGACAGGTGAGTTAGGAACCCCCAAAAATGGCACAAAATCCCAAAAAACTGCCCAAAATCTGTCCAAAATCTGTCCAGGTGAGTTAGGAACCTGAATACACCTGGACAGGTGAGTTAGGAACCCCCAAAAAACGGCACAAAATCCCAAAAATCTGCCCAAAATCCCCAAAAAACTGCCCAGAACCTGTCCAGGTGTGTTAGGAACCCCCAAATGCACCTGGACAGGTGAGTTAGGAACCCCCAAAAACTGCCCAAAATCCCCAAAAAGTTGCCCAAGACCTGCCCAGGTGTGTTCCTACCCCGTCCAGGTGTGCCCAAGTGTGCCCAAAATCCCAAATTTTCCCCAATTTCCCCCAAATTTTCACCGATTTTCCCCCAATTTTCCCCACCCAGGTGTGCCCAAAATCCCCAATTTCCCCCGATTTTCCCCAAATTTTCCCCGATTTTCCTCAAATTTTCACCATTTTTCCCCCAGTTTTCCCCCCCAGATGTGCCCAGGTGTGCCCAAAATCCCCAATTTTCACCGGTTTTCCCCAAATTTTCCCCATTTTTCCCCATTTTTTCCCCCCCCAGGTGCTCACACTGCACATCGAGGGCCCAATTTCCCCCGATTTGCCTCAAATTTTCACCGTTTTTCCCCAAATTTTCACCGATTTTCCCCCAATTTTCACCGATTTCCCTCAAATTTTCCCCGACTTCCCTCAAGTTTTCCCCATTTTTCCCCATTTTCCCCGTTTTTCCCCAATTTCCCCCCCAGGCGCTCACACTGCACGTCGAGGGCCAGGCCGGCGCTGAAGGCCAGGCTGGAGTTGGGCAGGGTCACCTGGCAGCCCAGGTGTGCCCAGAATCCCCAATTTCCCTCAAATTTTCCCCGATTTCCCCCAATTTTCACCAATTTTCCTCAATTTTCCCCAAATTTCCTCAAATTTTCACCGATTTTCCCCAAATTTTTGCTGTTTTTGCCCCAATTCCCCCCCATTTTTCACTCACCCAGGTGCTCACACTGCACGTCCAGCACTCAATTTTCCCTGATTTCCTCAAATTTTCACCGATTTTCCTCAAATTTTCACCAATTTTCCTCAAATTGTCACTGATTTCCCTCAAATGTTCCCCGATTTCCCTCAAGTTTTCACCGTTTTTCCCCATTTTTGCCCCATTTTTCCCCCTCAGGCGCTCACACTGCACGTCGAGGGCCAGGCCGGCGCTGAAGGCCAGGCTGGAGTTGGGCAGGGTCACGTGGCAGCCCAGGTGTGCCCAAAATCCCCAATTTCCCCAATTTTCCCCCAATTTTCGCTATTTTCTCCCATTGCCCCCCCCAGGTGTGCCCAAAATCCCCAATTTCCCCCAATTTTCCCCAAATTTTCACCAATTTTCCTCAAATTTCCGACGTTTTTCCCCAAATTTTCCCCCCCCCAGGTGTGCCCAAAATCCCCAATTTCCCCTGATTTTCCCCAAATTTTCCCCGATTTTCCTCAAATTTTCACCATTTTTCCCCCATTTCCCATCCCCAGGTGTGCCCAGGTGTGCCCAAAATCCCCAATTTTCAGCAAATTTCCCCCAAATTTTCACCAATTTTTCCTCAAATTTTCGCTGTTTTCCCCCAAATTTTCCCCAATTTTTCTCCGCCCCAGGTGCTCACACTGCACGTCGAGCGCCCAATTTTCACCAAATTTCCCCAAATTTTCACCGATTTTTCCCCCAATTTTCGCTATTTCCCCCCCCCCCAGGTGTGCCCAGGTGTGCCCAAAATCCCCAATTTCCCCAAATTTTCCCCAATTTCCCCCCCAGGCGCTCACACTGCACGTCGAGGGCCCAATTTCCCCCGATTTTCCTCAAATTTTCGCCGTTTTTCCCCAAATTTTCACCGATTTTCCCCAAATTTTCACTGATTTCCCTCAAATTTTCCCCGATTTCCCTCAAGTTTTCACCGTTTTTCCCCATTTTTGCCCCATTTTTCCCCCTCAGGCGCTCACACTGCCCGTCGAGGGCCAGGCCGGCGCTGAAGGCCAGGCTGGAGTTGGGCAGGGTCACCTGGCAGCCCAGGTGTGCCCAAAATCCCCAATTTTGACCAATTTTCCCCCAATTTTCGCTATTTTCTCCCATTGCCCCCCACCAGGTGTGCCCAGGTGTGCCCAGAATCCCCAATTTTCCCCGTTTTTCCCCATTTTTCCCCCCCCAGATGCTCACACTGCCCGTCGAGGGCCCAATTTCCCCCGATTTTCCTCAAATTTTCGCCGATTTTCCTCAAATTTTCACCAATTTTCCTCAAATTGTCACTGATTTCCCTCAAATTTTCCCCAATTTCCCTCACGTTTTCCCTGATTTCTCCCAAATTTCCCCCATTTTTCCCCAATTTCCCCCTCAGGCGCTCACACTGCACGTCGAGGGCCAGGCCGGCGCTGAAGGCCAGGCTGGAGTTGGGCAGGGTCACGTGGCAGCCCAGGCTCCGCCCCCCGTCCTCGCGCCGGGGCCGGAAGCGCAGCCGGGACACGACGGAAGCGGCGCCGGCGCCGTCCTCGCGCCACTCGCGCTCCGAAGCTTCCGGGAGCTCCTGGGCCCCTTCCCAGCGCAGGCGCGGCCGCTGCCGCGGGCACGAGTCGGGCACGCGGCACCGCAGCTCGGCCAGGGCGCCCGCCACCACCTCCGAGGGCACCTCCAGAACGGGCTCGTCTGGGAATGAGAGGGAAAAAATGGGGTAAAAATGGGGAAAAACGGGAAAAAATGGGGTTAAAATATCCCCAAAACCCCCCCGGCCACCACCTCCGAGGGCACCTCCAGAACGGGCTCGTCTGGGAAAACGGGTGAGAAACGGGAAAAAATGGGGTAAAAATGGGGTTAAAATAGTAAAAACCCCAAAATTCCGACTCATTTAACCCAAAAAATGGGGTTAAAATGGTAAAAAATTGGGTTAAAATATGCCCAAAACCCCCCCTGGCCACCACCTCCGAGGGCACCTCCAGAACGGGCTCGTCTGGGAAAGAACGGGGAAAAACGGGTGAGAAACGGGAAAAAATGGTAAAAATGGGGTTGGGAATGGTAAAAATCCCAATTCCGGGCGGATTTAACTCAAAAAATGGGGTTAAAATGTCCCCAAAAACCCCCCTGGCCACCACCTCCGAGGGCACCTCCAGAACGGGCTCGTCTGGGAAAGAACGGGGAAAAATGGGAAAAATTGGTTAAAATAGCAAAAAACCCCGATTCCGGGCGGATTTAACCCAAAAAATGGGGTTAAAATGTCCCCAGAAACCCCCCCTGGCCACCACCTCCGAGGGCACCTCCAGAACGGGCTCGTCTGGGAAAGAACGGGAAAAACGGGTGAGAAACGGGAAAAAATGGGGTTAAAATGGGAAAAAATGGGGTTAAAATATGCCCAAAAACCCCCCCTGGCCACCACCTCCAAGGGCACCTCCAGCGGGGGCTCCTCTGGGAAAGAGCAGAGGAAATTGGGTTAAAAATGGTAAAAATTGGGTTAAAATAGCAAAAAACCCCAATTCTGGGCTGATTTCACCTAAAAATTGGGGTTAAAATGTCCCCAAAAACCCCCCCTGGCCACCACCTCCGAGGGCACCTCCAGAAGGGGCTCCTCTAGGAAAGAGCAGAGGAAATTGGGTTAAAAATGGTAAAAAATGGGTTAAAATAGCAAACAAACCCAATTCTGGATTCATATAACCCAAAAAATGGGGTTAAAATGGGAAAAAATGGGGTTAAAATATGCCCAAAAACCCCCCCGGGGCACCCCCTCTGAGGGCACCTCCAGAATGGGCTTGTCTGGGAAAGAGAGGGGAAAATTGGGTGAGAAACGGGAAAAAATGGTAAAAATGGGTTAAAATAGCAAAAAACCCCAATTCTGGATTCATATAACCCAAAAAATGGGGTTAAAATGGTAAAAAATTGGGTTAAAATATGCCCAAACCCCCCCCCCCCCCCAGGGCACCACCTCCGAGGGCACCTCCAGAAGGGGCTTGTCTGGGAAAGAGCAAAGGAAATTGGGTTAAAAATGGGAAAAAACGGTAAAAATGGGTTAAAATAGCAAACAAACCCAATTCTGGATTCATATAACCCAAAAAATGGGGTTAAAATGGTAAAAAATTGGGTTAAAATATGCCCAAACCCCCCCCCGCCCAGGGCACCACCTCCGAGGGCACCTCCAGAACGGGCTCGTCTGGGAAAGAACGGGGAAAAATGGGAAAAATTGGTTAAAATAGCAAAAAACCCCCGATTCCGGGCGGATTTAACCCAAAAAATGGGGTTAAAATATCCCCAAAAACCCCCTGGGCACCACCTCCGAGGGCACCTCCAGAACGGGCTCGTCTGGGAAAACGGGTGAGAAACGGGAAAAAATGGTAAAAATGGGGTTGGGAATGGTAAAAAATTGGGTTAAAATATGCCCAAAAACCCCCCCGGGGCACCCCCTCTGAGGGCACCTCCAGAATGGGCTCGTCTGGGAAAGAGAGGGGAAAAACGGGTGAGAAACGGGAAAAAAATGGTAAAAATGGGCTAAAATAGCAAACAACCCCAAATTCCGACTCATTTAACCCAAAAAATGGGGTGAAAATATCCCCAAAAATCCCCAAAAACCCCCCAAAACCCCCCCAAAACCCCTCCAAAAAATCCCCAAAAAATCCCAAAAAACCCCAAAAACCCCAAACCCCCCCCAAACTTCACTCACCGAGCACCTGGAGCGCGGCGTGCTCGCTGAAGCTGAACTGGTTGTAGCCGCCCAGGTCCCCTCTGAAGTAGTAGCGGCCGCCGAGCTCGGCGCTGAGGGGCGGCCCCAGCTCCAGGGAACAGTCCCGGAGCCCCGGGTCCCCCACGAGCCGCGCCCGGCCCGCGAAGCTCTCGTGGACGGCGCCGGGCCGCGACCGCGCCACCACGGGCGGGTAATTCTTGGGGTAGGGGCTCCCGAAGTACCAAAGGCCCTGCACGGAGCTGGGCCGCAGCTCCTCGGGGTACGAGAAACGGCACGGGATGGAGGCGCAGGAGCCCGAGAGCCCCGCGACCGCCGGGGGCAATCCACGCGGCCCAGGAGGCGCACAGGATCCCTGGGGAATGGGGGAAAATAGGAAAAATTGGGATTTGGGGGAAAAAAATGGGATTTGGGGTGAAATGCTGGGGGTTTGGGATTGATTCGGGGCGGTTTGGGGTCAGTGTGTGGCTGGAAATGGGAGGATTTGGGAGGATTTGGGGGGATTTGGGGAGGATTTGGGGGGGATTTTGGGGGATTTGGGGAGGATTTTGGGGAGGATTTGGGGAGGATTTTGGGGAGGATCTGGGGAGGATTTGGGGAGGATTTTGGGGAGGATTTGGGGAGGATTTTGGGGAGGATTTGCCCGGGATGGAGGCGCAGGAGCCCGAGAGCCCCGCGACAGCCGGAGGCATCCACGCGGCCCAGGAGGCGCACAGGATTCCTGGGAAATGGGGGAAAAATGGGAAAAAAAATGGGAGAGAAAGTGAGAAAAATGGGATTTGGGGTGAAATGCTGGGGGTTTGGGGGGTGTGTGTGGTGAAAAAATGGAGTTTTGGGAGGGTTTGGGGGTCCTGGATAAGGTCAGGAGGGTCCTCAGGTTTCTGGGGAAATGGAAAAAAAAATGGGAGGAAAAGGGAAAAATGGGATTTGGGGTGAAATGCTGGGGGTTTGGGGGGTGTATGTGGTGAAAAAATGGAGTTTTGGGGGGGTTTTGGGGGTGTTTTGGGGAGGTTGAAGGGTCCTGGATAAGGTCAGGAGGGTCCTCAGGTTTCTGGGGAAATGGAAGAAAAATGGGAGGAACATGGGAAAAATGGGATTTGGGGTGAAATTCTGGGGGTTTGGGGTGGATTTGGGGGGGTTTGGGGTCAGTGTGTGGCTGGAAATGGGAGGATTTGGGGAGGATTTGGGAGTCTAAAAATGGCTCTAGGAGGTTCCAGAGAATCCTGGGAATTGGGGAAAAAATGTGGGAAAAAATCTGGGAAAAAATGTGGGAAAAAAAAGTGGGAAAATGTGTGAAAATGGCCCCAAAAGTGTCGGTTTTGGGGTGTTTGGGGCCGGCTCTGGGGCTGTGGGGCCGCAGCTCCTCGGGGTACGAGAAACGGCCCCGGGATGGAGGCGCAGGAGCCCGAGAGCCCCGCGACTGCCGGGGGCATCCACGCGGCCCAGGAGGCGCACAGGATCCCTGGGAAATGGGGGAAAATAGGAAAAATTGGGATTTGGGGTGAAATGCTGGGGATTTGGGATCGATTCGGGGGGGTTTGGGGGGTGTATGTGGTGAGAAAATGGAGTTTTGGGGGGTTTTGAGGGGGTTTTGAGGGGGTTTTGCAGGGGTTTAGGGGTCCTAGGGATGGTCAGGAGAGGCTGGGATTTGGGAAAATATAGGAAAAAAATGGGATTTGGGGTGAAATGCTGGGGGTTTGGGGGGTGTATGTGGTGAAAAAATGGAGTTTGGGGGGGTTTAGGGAGGGTTGAAGGGTCCTGGAGGGGTCGAGGATGGTCCTCAGGTTTCTGGGGAACTGGAAAAAAAATGGGAGAGAAAGTGAAAAATTGGGATTTGGGGTGAAATGCTGGGGGTTTGGGGTGAATTCGGGGGGTTTGGGGTCAGTGTGTGGCTGGAAATGGGAGGATTTGGGGAGGATTTTGGGGGATTTTGGGGAGGATTTTGGGAGGATTTGGGGAGGATTTTGGGGGATTTGGGGGGGATTTGGGGAGGATTTTGGGGAGGATCTGGGAGGATTTTGGGGAGGATTGGGGGGGATTTTGGGGGATTTGGGGAGGATTTTGGGGAGGATTTGGGGAGGATTTGGGGAGGATTTTGGGGAGATTTTAGGGGCATTTAGGGGGGATTTTGGGGGGATTTTGGGTGGGATTTTGGGGGATTTTGGGTGGGATTTTGGGGAGGATTTGGGGGGGATTTTTGGGGATTTTGGGGTTCAAAAGTGGCTCCAGGAGGTTCCAGAGACTCCTGGGAATTGGGGAAAAAATGTGGGAAAAATGTGGGCAAAAGGCCCCAAAAGTGGCGATTTTGGGGTGTTTGGGGCCGGCTCCGGGGATTTGGGGGCTGCAGCTCCTTGGTGGCATCCGGGCGGCTCCAAACCAGTATAAACCAGTATAGACCAGTATAAACCAGTATGAACCGGTATGAACCAGTACGAACCAGTATGAACCAGTATGAACCAGTACAAACCAGTATGAACCAGCATGAACCCCCAAACCAGTATAAACCAGTATGAACCAGTATAAACCAGTATGAACCAGTATGAACCAGTATAAACCAGTATAAACCCCCAAACCACTATAAACCAGTATAAACCAGTATGAACCAGTATAAGCCAGTAGCCCCAACCGCAAACCAGTATAAACCAGTATGAACCAGTAACCCCAACTCCAAACCTGTACAAACCAGTACAAACCAGTAACCCCAACCCCCCTCCAGTCCCTCCCAGTAACCCCAAACCAGTCCAAACCAGTAAGGAAACCCCCAAACCAGTACAAACCAGTAACCCCAACCCCAAACCAGTACAAACCAGTAACCCCAACCCCAAACCAGTACAAACCAGTACAAACCAGTAAGGAAACCCCAAACCAGTACAAACCAGTAACCCCAACCCCAAACCAGTCCCTCCCAGTAAGGAAACCCCAAACCAGTACAAACCAGTAAAGAAACCCCAAACCAGTATGGACCAGTAACCTCAAACCCCCTCCCAGTCCCTCCCAGTAACCCCAAGCCCCCAAACCAGTCCAAACCAGTAAGGAAAAGCCCAAACCAGTATAAACCAGTATGAACCAGTAAGGAAAAGCCCCAAACCAGTCCAAACCAGTCCAAACGAGTAAGGAAAACCCCAAACCAGTATAAACCAGTATGAACCAGTAAGGAAAAGCCCAAACCAGTATAAACCAGTATAAACCAGTAGCTCCCAGTACCTGGCGGCAGCAGCAGCAGCAGCAGCAGGGGGAGGCGGCTCATGGTGGCTCTGGGGACAGGGGGGGACAGCGGGGTCAGCCCAGTATGGACCAGTATGGACCAGTATAAACCAGTATGGACCAGTACGGACCCAGTATAAACCAATATAAACCAGTACAGACTGGTATAAACCAGTATGGACCAGTACAGACCAGTATGGACCAGTATAGACCGGTTAGACCAGTATAGACCGGTATAGACCAGTACAAACCAATATAAACCAGTATGGACTGGTATAAACCAGTATGGACCAGTATACGACCGTATAGACCAGTAGACAAAACCAATATAAACCAGTATGGACCGGTATGAATGAGTTTTAAACCAGTATAAACCAGTATGGACTGGTACGAACCAGTACACACCAGTATAAACCAGTATCCCCCAGTGTCACCTCCAGTGCTACCAGTACAGACCAGTATAAACCAGTATAAACCAGTGCCACCAGTGTTCCCAGTCCCCTCCCAGTGTCCCCCAGTCCCTCCCAGTTCCCATTGGTGTCGCTGTCCCCCAGTGTCCCCAACTGTCCCCAGTGTCCCCCAGTCCCTCCCAAGGTCCCTCCCAGTGCCCCCAGTGTCCCCCCCTGCCCATCGGTGTCACTGTCCCCCATTGTCCCCATTGTCCCCAGTGTCCCCAGTACCTTCCCAGTGCTCCCAGTATCCCCAATCCCAGTGTCCCCAGCCCTGTCCCAGTCCCTCCCAGTCCCTCCCAGTGCTCCCAGTACCTCTCGATGTCCCTGTCCCCAGTGCTCCCAGTGCTCCCAGTGCCAGTGTCCCCAGCCCTGTCCCAGTCCCTCCCAGTCCCTCCCAGTCCCCCAGTGTCCCCCCTGCCCCATCAGTGTCACCATCCCCCAGTGTCCCCAACTGTCCCCAGTTGCTCCCAGTCGCTCCCAGTCCCTCCCAGTGCTCCCAGTGTCCCCCCCATCCCGTTGGTGTCACTGTCCCCCAGTGTCCCCATTGTCCCCAGTGTCCCCCAGTCTCTCCCAGTGCTCCCAGTACCTCTCGATGTCCCTGTCCCAGTGTCCCCAGTCCCCCCCAGTCCCCCCCAGTCCCTCCCAGTCCCTCCCAGTTCCCTCCAGTGTCCCCCAGTACCTTCCCAGTGCTCCCAGTCCCTCCCAGTCCCCCCAGTGTCCCCCCCTGCCCGTCGCTGTCACTGTCCCCCATTGTCCCCAGTGTCTCCCAGTCCCTCCCAGTGCTCCCAGTACCTCTCGATGTCCCTGTCCCCAGCGCTCCAGTGCTCCTGTCCCAGTGTCCCCAGTCCTGTCCCAGTCTCTCCCAGTGTCCCCAGTCCCTCCCAGTGCTCCCAGTGCTCCCAGTACCTGTCGATGTCCCTGTCCAGTGTCCCCCAGTCCTGTCCCAGTGCTCCCAGTCCCTCCCAGTCCCTCCCAGTGCCCCCAGTGTCCCCCCCCTGCCCATCGCTGTCACTGTTCCCCCAGTGTCCCCCAGTGTCCCCCAGTGTCCCCAGTGCTCCAGTCCCCCCCAGTCCCTCCCAGTGCTCCCAGTGCTCCCAGTACCTTTCAATGTCCTTCTCCCAGTGCTCCCAGTATTCCCAGTCCAGTGTCCCCAACTGTCCCCAGTTGCTCCCAGTGCTCCCAGTCCCTCCCAGTCCCTCCCAGTCCCTCCCAGTCCCCCAGTGTCCCCCCCTGCCCATCGCTGTCACTGTCCCCATTGTCCCCAGTGTCCCCCAGTCCCTCCCAGTGCTCCCAGTACCTCTCAATGTCCTCCCAGTGTCCCCAGTGTCCCCCCCGGCCGTCACTGTCACTGTCCCCCATTGTCCCCATTGTCCCCGCGGTCCCCCCAGTGCTCCCAGTACCTCTCGATGTCCCTGTCCCAGTGTCCCCAGTGTCCCCAGCCCTGTCCCAGTGTCCCCATTGTCCCCAGTGTCCCCCAGTCCCTCCCAGTGCTCCAGTACCTCTCGATGTCCCTGTCCCAGTGCTCCCAGCCCTGTCCCAGTCCCTCCCAGTCCCCCCCAGTCCCTCCCAGTGCTCCCAGTGCTCCCAGTGCCTCTCGATGTCCCTGTCCCCAGTCGCTCCCAGTCCCTCCCAGTCCCCCCAGTGTCCCCCCCGGCCATCGCTGTCACTGTCCCCCAGTGTCCCCCAGTGTCCCCCAGTCCCTCCCAGTGCTCCCAGTGCTCCCAGTACCTGTCGATGTCCCTGTCCCAGTGCTCCCAGTCCTGTCCCAGTGCTCCCAGTCCCTCCCAGTCTCTCCCAGTCCCTCCCAGTCCCTCCCAGTGCCCCCAGTGTCCCCCCCGCCCATCTCTGTCACTGTCCCCCATTGTCCCCATTGTCCCCGCGGTCCCAGGCGGTGCCAGGGGCCGGGCGCGGGCTCCGCTCCCAGTACGGACCAGTACAAACCAGTGCGGCCCCTCCCCCCCCCAGTACGGACCAGTACAAACCAGTGCGGCCCCTCCCCCCCCCCCAGTACGGACCAGTACAAACCAGTGCGGCCCCTCCCCCCCCCCAGTACGGACCAGTGCGGCCCCTCCCCCACCGCCCCCCCCCACGCGCGAATTCCGCGCGAGCCGCGAGCGAAACGCGACCAAAAAAAACGCGACAGAAATGGGACAAAAAATGACAAAAATGGGACAAAAAACGACAAAAATGGGACAAAAAAATGACAAAAAATGGGCAAAAAAAAAAGACAAAAAAAGGACAAAAAACGACAAAAAAAGGGACAAAAAAGGGACAAAAAAAAGGGACAAAACCCGACAAAAATGGGACAAAAAATGACAAAAAATGACAAAAAAAAGGACAAAAAAGGGACAAAAAAAGGGACAAAAAACGACAAAAAAAGGGACAAAGGGACCCAGTGTGACACCCCCGGGGGGGGGAGGGGCGGCGCAGGGAGGGGGGGAGGGGCGGGGATTGAGGGGGGGGGGCCCTAGGGGGTTTTGGGGGAAAATCCCCGAATTTTGGGCGATTTTAAGGAGTTTTTAAGGAATTTTTTGGGAGTTTTAAAGGGAATTTTTTGGGGTTTTAAGGAGATTTTCTGGGGGGAAATCCAGGGATTTTTGGGGTTTCTGGGAATTTTTGGGGTTCCGGAATTTTGAGGGGGTCCCGAGGGGGTTTTGGGGGAAAATCCCCGAATTTTGGGCGATTTTATGGAGTTTTTAAGGAATTTTTGGGGTTTTTCAGGAGATTTTTGGGGTTTTTAAGGAGACTTTTGGGGGGAATCCAGGAATTTTTGGGGTTTCTGGGAATTTTTGGGGTCCCCCGGAATTTTGAGGGGGGTCCCGAGGGGGTTTTGGGGGGAAATCCCCGAATTTTGGGGATTTTGAGGAGATTTTTTGGGTTTTTAAGGAGTTTTTTTTTGGGTTTTTAAGGAGTTTTTGGGGGGATTTTAAGGAGTTTTTGGGGTTTTTTTTCAGGAGTTTTTTGGGGGTTTTTAAAGGAGATTTTTGGGGGTTTTAAGGAATTTTTGAGGGAAATCCTGGAATTTTGGGGGTCCCCGGAATTATGGGGGGGTCCGAGGGGTTTTTGGGGGAAAATCCCCGAATTTTGGGTGATTTTAAGGAGTTTTGAAGGAATTTTTGGGGTTTTTTAAGGTGATTTTTATGGGTTTTAAGGAGTTTTTTTGGGGGGAAAATCCAGGAATTTTTGGGGTTTCTGGGAATTTTTGGGGTTCCGGAATTTTGAGGGGGTCCCGAGGGGGTTTTGGGGGGAAATCCCCGAATTTTGGGCAATTTTATGGAGTTTTTAAGGAATTTTTGAGGGGTTTTAAAGGAATTTTTGGGTTTTTTAAGGAGATTTTTGGGGGAAAATCCAGGAATTTTTGGGGTTTCTGGGAATTTTTGGGGTTCCGGAATTTTGAGGGGGTCCCGAGGGGGTTTTTGGGGGAAAATCCGCGAATTTTGGGCAATTTTGAGGAAGTTTTTTGGGTTTTTTTAGGAATTTTTTAAAATAATTTTTGGGGGGATTTTAGGGGGGTTTTTTGGGGAAAATCCCGGAATTCTGGGCAATTTTAAGGAAGTTTTTTTGGGGGTTTTTTAGGAATTTTTAAAAATAATTTTGGGGGGATTTTAGGGGAGGGTTTGGGGGGAAAATCCCGGAATTTTGGGCAATTTTGAGGAAGTTTTTTTTGGGTTTTTAAGGAATTTTTTAAAATAATTTTTGGGGGATTTTAGGGATTTTTTGGGGGGAAAATCCCGGAATTTTGGGCAATTTTGAAGAAATTTTTTTGGTTTTTTAAGGAATATTCAAAATAATTTTTTTTGGATTTTAGGGATTTTTTGGGGGGAAAATCCCGAATTTTGGGGCCATCCCGGGGGGGTTTTTTTGGGGGAGGGGGAGGGGTCCCCAACCCGATGACGTCACCGCCCGCCCTGGGGTGGGGGAGGGGTCCCCGCTCACCTCCCAAAATCCCGGGGGGCTCCCGGAGCTCCGGGGGGTCCCAAAATCGGGGCCAGGAGTGGGGGAGGGGGGGGAGGGGCCGCCATTAAATGGGGGGGGGGAGGGGGAGGGGCCGGACCCGCCCCTCCCCCCCCAATGACATCAAATTTTCCCCTCCTTTTTCCCTTTTTTCCTCGGTTTTGCCTCATTTTTTCCCTTTTCAGCCATTTTCCCCCCTTTTTCCCAATTTTTCCCAATTTTTCCCATTTTTTCCCAATTTTTCCCATTTTTTTCCTTCATTCTCCTCTTCCCCCCCCATTTTTCCCTCATTTTCCCCCATTTTTCCCTCAATTTTCTCCCACTTTTCCCAATTTCTCCCACTTTTCCCCCAATTTTCCCAATATCCCCCATTTTCCCCAAATTTTCCCAATTTTTTCCCATTTTTTTCCTTCATTCTCCTCTTTCCCCCCCATTTTTTCCTCATTTTCCCCCATTTTCCCCAATTTTTCCCAATTTTTCCCAATTTTCCCATTTTTTTCCTTCATTCTCCTCTTTTCCCCCAATTTTTCCTCATTTTCCCCCATTTTTCCCTCAATTTTCCCTCAATTTTCTCCCACTTTTCCAATTTTCCCCCATTTTTCCCCATTTTTCCCAATTTCTCCCAATTTTCCCCCATTTCCCCTCATTTTCCCGCATTTTTTCCAAAATTTTCCCAATTTCCACCCTTTTCCTCCCAATTTATTTTCACTTTTCCCCCTTTCCCCTCCATTTCTTCTCTTTTCCCTTCCTTTCTTCCCCATTTTCCCCAATTTATCCCAATTTATCCCAAATTTCCCCCCGATTTCCCCAATTTTTCCCCAATGTCCCTTTTACCCCAAAATTTTCCCATTCTCCCCAATTTTTTCCCAATTTTTTCCCAATTTTTTCCCCAATTTCCCCCCCAAATATTTCCCAATTTTCTCCCCATTTCCTACCCAAATATTCCCCAATTTCCTCCAAATATTCCCAAAAATTTCCCCCAATTTTCCCCCAATTTCCCCCAATTTTCCCCAATATTTCCCAATTTCCCCCCAAATTTCCCTCAATTTTCTCCAATTTCCCCCAATTTCCCCCCCCCAATATTCCCCCCAAATATTCCCCAAATTTTCCCCAAATTTTCCCACTTTCCTCCCATTTTCCCCCCCAGTTTTTCCCAATTTTCCCCCAATTTTCACCAATTTTCCCCAAGTTTTCCCCCAATATTCCCCCCAAATATTCCCCAAATTTTCCCCAAATTTTCCCATTTTTGTCTCCAGTTTTTCCCAATTTTCCCCCAATATTTCCCAATTTCCCCCAATTTTCTCCAATTTTCCCCAATTTTCCCCCAATATTCCCCCCAAATATTCCCCAAATTTCCCCCAAATTTTCCCCAAATTTTCCCATTTCCTCCCCAATTTTCCCCCCCAGTTTTTCCCAATTTTCCCCCAATTTTCCCCCCAGTTTTTCCCAATTTTCCCCAATTTTCCCATTTCCCCCCAATTTCCCCCAAATTTCCCCATTTATTCCAAAATTTCCCTCATATTTCCCCAATTTCCCCCAATTTTTCCCCAATTTCCCCTCATTTTTTCCCCAATTTTCCTCCTTTCCCCCCATATAAGGCGATGGGCGTGGCCCCGACCGGAAGTGGGCGTGCCCAGGTGCGCCGGCCCCGCCCCGCGAGGCCCCGCCCACACCTGGGCGATCCAAGATGGCGGCGGCGCTGGGGGCGCTGCTGGCGCTGCTCGGTGGGCGAGGGGCGAGCAATTAACGCGCTAATTAACGCCAATTAGCGGGGCGGGGTAATCAGGGAGGGTAATTAGGGGGGTTCCGGGGTAATTAATGGGGTCTGGGGTAATTAACGGAGTAATTAAGGGGGTTCCGGGGTAATTAAGGGGGTTCCGACGTAATTCATGGGGGTCCGGGGTAATTAACGGGGTAATTAAGGGGGGTCCGGGATAATTAACCGGGTAATTAAGGGGGTTCCAGGGTAATTAATGGGGGTCTGGGGTAATTAATGGGGAAATTAAGGAGGTTCTGGGGTAATTAAGGGAGTTCTGGGGTAATTAACGGGGTAATTAAGGGGGTTCCGGGGTAATTAAAGGGGATCCGGGGTAATTAAGGGGGTTCCGAGGTAATTAAGGAGGTTCCAGGGTAATTAAGGGGTTCCGGGGTAATTAAGGAGGTTCCGACGTAATTCATGGGGGTCCGGGGTAATTAACGAGGTAATTAAGGGGGTTCCGGGATAATTAACCGGGTAATTAAGGAGGTTCCGGGATAATTAAGGGGGGTCTGGGGTAATTAAGGGGGGTCTGGGGTAATTAAACAGGTAATTAAGGAGGTTCTGGGATAATTAAGGGGGTTCCTGGGTAATTAAGGAGGTTCCGGGGTAATTAAAGGGGGTCGGGTAATTAACGGGGTAATTAAGGGGGTTCCGGGGTAATTAATTGGGGTCTGGGGTAATTAACCAGGTAATTAAGGGGGTTCTGGGGTAATTAATGGGGGTCTGGGGTAATTAACTGGGTAATTAAGGAGGTTCCAGGGTAATTAATGGGGGTCTGGGGTAATTAACAAGGTAATTAAGGGGGGGCTGGGGTAATTAAGGGGGTCTGGGGTAATTAAAGGGCTGGGGGTTAATTAAGGGGGCAGTTAATGGGATCTGGGGTAATTAAGGGGGATGGGGTTAATTAGGGGGGGTAATTAAGAGGTGGGGGGTAATTAAGGGGTGGGGGGTTAATTAGGGGGGTAATTAAGGGGGATGGGGTTAATTAGGGGGGTAATTAAGGGGGATGGGTTAATTAGGGGGGTAATTAAGAGGTGGGGGTAATTAAGGGGGGGGGCCAGGTGAGCACAGGTGACCCCAGGGAGCCACACCCGGCCCCAGGTGACACTGGACAGGTGACACTGACGGACTCACCTGGACAGGTGACACTGATGGACTCACCTGGACAGGTGACACTGGGTGACACTGACTCACCTGGACAGGTGACACTGATGGACTCACCTGGACAGGTGACACTGGGTGACACTGACTCACCTGGACAGGTGACACTGCAGGTGACACTGACTCACCTGGACAGGTGACACTGCAGGTGACACTGGGTGACACTGATGGACTCACCTGGACAGGTGTCACTGTCTCACCTGTCCCACCTGTGCAGGTGACACTGCAGGTGACACTGCTGGACTCACCTGGACAGGTGTCCCTGCAGGTGACACTCACCTGTCTCACCTGTCCCAGGTGTCACTGATTGTCTCACCTGTCCAGGTGACACCAGGTGACTCTGTCCCTTCTCTCACCTGTCCCAGGTGTCCCTGCAGGTGTCACTGTCTCACCTGTCGAGGTGTCACACCTGTCTCACCTGCACAGGTTACACTCAGTGGCTCCTGTCTCACCTGTCCAGGTGACACTGACCCTGTCTCACCTGTACAGGTGTCCCTGCAGGTGTCACTGCCCTGTCTTACCTGTCCCCGGTGTCCCTGACTCCTGTCTCACCTGTATGTGTGTCACACCTGTCTCACCTGTCCAGATGACAGACACTGGCTGTTCTCTCACCTGTCCAGGTGTCTCTGACTGTTCTCTCACTTGTTCAGGTGTGTCCGTCCAGGTGTTCTCCCTGCAGGTGTCACTGCCTGATTCTCTCTCCCCTCACCTGTCCCAGGTGTCCCTGCAGGTGACACTGACCCTGTCTCACCTGTCCCAGGTGTCACTGTCTGACTCTCTCTCCTCTCACCTGTCCAGGTGACACTGAGTGATTCCTGTCTCACCTGTCCCAGGTGTGTCCGTCCAGGTGTTCTCCCTGCAGGTGTCCCTGACTGTTCTCTCTCCTCTTTCCTCTCACCTGTCCAGGTGTCACTGACTGTTCTCTCACCTGTCCCAGGTGTCCCTCACCTGTCTCACCTCTCCCAGGTGTCACTGCCTGATCCTCTCTCCTCTCTCCTGTCTCACCTGTCCAGGTGTCACTGCAGGTGTTCCTGACTGTTCTCTCTCCTCTCACCTGTCCCAGGTGTCTCTGACTGTTCTCTCACCTGTCCAGGTGTCCCTGCAGGTGTCACTGCCCTGTCTCACCTGTACAGGTGCGCTCCCTGCAGGTGTCACTGCCTGATCCTCTCTCCTCTCTCCTGTCCCACCTGTCCAGGTGTCCCTGCAGGTGTCACTGCCCTGTCTCACCTGTCCAGGTGGCACCAACTGACCCTGTCTCCTCTCTCACCTGTCCCAGGTGTCACACCTGTCTCACCTGCACAGGTTACACTCAGTGGCTCCTGTCTCACCTGTCCAGGTGACACTGACCCTGTCCCTTGTCTCACCTGTACAGGTGTCACTGTCTGACTCTCTCTCCTCTCACCTGTCCAGGTGACACTGAGTGATTCCTGTCTCACCTGTCCAGGTGTGTCCCTGCAGGTGTCACTGACTGACTCTGTCCCTTCTCTCACCTGTCCCAGGTGTCCCTGACTGTTCTCTCTCCTCTCACCTGTCCAGGTGCGCTCCCTGCAGGTGTCCCTGTCTCACCTGTCCAGGTGTCCCTGACTGTTCTCTCTCCCCTCACCTGTCCCAGGTGTGCTCCCTGCAGGTGTCACTGTCTGATTCTCTGTTCTCTCACCTGTCCAGGTGTGTCTGTCCAGGTGCGCTCCCTGCAGGTGTCACTGTCTCACCTGTCCAGGTGTCCTCCCTGCAGGTGTCACTGATTGTCTCTCACCTGTCCAGGTGTCCCTGTCTGATTCTCTCTCCCCTCACCTGTCCAGGTGTGTCCGTCCAGGTGCGCTCCCTGCAGGTGTCCCTGTCTCACCTGTCCAGGTGTCACTGCCCTGTCTCACCTGTCCCAGGTGTCCCTGTCTGATTCTCTCTCCTGTCTCACCTGTCCAGGTGTGTCCATGCAGGTGCGCTCCCTGCAGGTGTCACTGTCTCACCTGTCCCAGGTGTCCCTGTCTCACCTGTCCAGGTGTCCCTGACTGTTCTCTCTCCTGTCTCACCTGTCCAGGTGTGTCTGTCCAGGTGCGCTCCCTGCAGGTGTCCCTGACTGTTCTCTCTCCCCTCACCTGTCCAGGTGTGTCTGTCCAGGTGCGCTCCCTGCAGGTGTCCGTACCTGAGCCCCGCACCGTCGCTCTGCTCTTCCAGCCGGTTCTGCTGCGCTGCCACTTCCAGGTGAGCTCACCTGGCGGCCCCGCCCCCATCGTCACCTGGAAGTACAAATCCTTCTGCCCGGACACCTGGGCGGCCTCACCTGGCGGCGCCGCCCGGGACTCACCTGGCGAGGTGGCGGGGGCGTGTCCCGACTCCGCCCGCACCGTGCGCATCGTGGCCACCAAGCAGGGAGAGCAGGTGACCCTGGGAGACTTCTACCTGGGCAGGGCCGTCACCATCCGCGGAGGTGAGCGCACACCTGGGCACACCTGGGGGCACCTGAGATACACCTGGGGCACACCTGGGGGCACCTGAGATACACCTGGGCACACCTGGGTACACCTGGGTACACCTGGGGGCAGTTATAACACACCTGGGCAGGGCCGTCACCATCCGCGGAGGTGAGCGCACACCTGGGGCACCTGGGCACACCTGAGATACACCTGGGCACACCTGGGCACACACCTGGGCAGGGCCGTCACCATCCGCAGAGGTGAGCGCACACCTGGGCACACCTGGGGGCACCTGAGATACACCTGAGATACACCTGGGGCACACCTGGGTACACCTGGGCAGGGCTGTCACCATCCGCAGAGGTGAGCGCACACCTGGGCTCACCTGGGCACACCTGGGGGCACCTGGGTACACCTGGGGGCACACCTGGGGCACACACCTGGGCAGGGTCGTCACCATCCGCGGAGGTGAGCGCGCACCTGGGCACACCTGGGGCACACCTGGGGGCACCTGAGATACACCTGGGGGCAGTTATAACACACCTGGGCAGGGCCGTCACCATCCGCGGAGGTGAGCGCACACCTGGGGGCACCTGAGATACACCTGGGCACACCTGGGAACACACCTGGGAACACACCTGGGGCACACCTGGGGCACACCTGGGGACAGTTATAACACACCTGGGCACACCCCTGTCTTTCACCTGTGTCTCACCTGTCCCTCACCTGTATATCTCACCTCTCACCTGTCCATGTCTCACCTGTATCTCCCCTGTATCTCACCTGTCTCTCCCTTGTCTTTCACCTGTGTCTCACCTGTCTCTCCCCTGTATCTCTCCCCTGTCTCACCTGTATCTCTCCCCTGTCTCTCACCTGTCTCTCACCTGTCTCTCACCTGTCCATCTCTCACCTGTCTCTCCCCTGTGTCTCTCCCCTGTCCATGTCTCACCTGTCCATGTCTCCCTTGTCTCTCACCTGTCTCTCCCGTGTCTCTCCCCTGTCCATGTCTCACCTGTCTCTCACCTGTATCTCTCACCTGTCTCTCACCTGTATCTCTCACCTGTGTCTCTCACCTGTGTCTCTCCCCTGTCCATGTCTCACCTGTGTCTCTCACCTGTCCATGTCTCACCTGTCCATGTCTCACCTGTCCATGTCTCACCTGTCCATGTCTCACCTGTATCTCTCACCTGTATCTCTCCCCTGTCTCTCACCTGTCCATGTCTCACCTGTCCATATCTCACCTGTCTCTCACCTGTCCATGTGTCCCCTGTGTCTCTCCCCTGTCCATGTCTCACCTGTCCATATCTCACCTGTCTCTCACCTGTGCAGCGGCCGAGCTCAGCCTGGGCCCCGCAGCCTGGGGTGACAGCGGCCTCTACCTGTGCACGGTGACCTCGACCAGCGACCTGCAGGGCAACAACGAGGCCGTGGCCGAACTGGTGGTGCTGGGTGAGACTGGGATCAAACTGGGACAAACTGGGACAAACTGGGATCAAACTGGGAGGGACTGGGATCAAACTGGGAGGGACTGGGATCAAACTGGGACAAACTGGGACAAACTGGGACAAACTGGGATCAAACTGGGACAAACTGGGACAGACTGGGAGGGACTGGGAGGGACTGGGACATAACTGGGATTGACCGGGTTATACTGGGAGTGAACTGGGAGGGACTGGAAATGGACTCGGAATGGACTGGGAGGGAACTGGGACCAAACTGGGAGGGACTGGGAGGGACTGGGTTAAACTGGGACCAAACTGGGAGGGACTGGGAGTGGACTGGGTTATACTGGGAGGGGGTTTGGGGTCACTGGTTTGTACTGGTTTGGGATTTGGGGTCACTGGTTTGGCGGTTGGGGGTCACTGGTTCGCACTGGGAGGGGTTTGGGGGTCACTGGTTTATACTGGGATTGGATTTGGGGTCACTGGTTTATACTGGGAGGGGGTTTGGGGGTCACTGGTTTGAACTGGTTTGGGGTTTGGGGTCACTGGTTTATACTGGGATTGGATTTGGGGGTCACTGGTTTATACTGGTTTGGGGTCACTGGTTTGTACTGGTTTGGGGTCACTGGTTTGTACTGGTTTGGGGTTATGTGGTCACTGGTTTATACTGGGATTGGGTTTGGGGTCACTGGTTTGGGGTTATGTGGTCACCAGTTTATACTGGTTTGGGGTCACTGGTTTATACTGGGATTGGGTTTGGGGTCACTGGTTTATACTGGGATGGGGTTATGTGGTTACTGGTTTATACTGGGATGGGATTTGGGGTCACTGGTTTGGGTTTTGGGGTCACTGGTTTATACTGGGATTGGATTTGGGGTCACTGGTTTGTACTGGTTTGGGGTTTTGGGGTCACTGGTTTATACTGGTTTGGGGTTTGGGGTCACTGGTTTATACTGGTTTGGGGTCACTGGTTTATACTGGTTTGGGGTTACTGGTTTATACTGGGATTGGGGTTCGGGGGTCACTGGTTTGGGGTCACTGGTTTATACTGGTTTGGGGTCACTGGTTTATACTGGGATTGGGGTTCGGGGGTCACTGGTTTATACTGGGATGGGGTTATGTGGTTACTGGTTTATACTGGGATGGGATTCAGGGGTCACTGGTTTATACTGGTTTGGGGTCACTGGTTTATACTGGTTTGGGGTCACTGGTTTATACTGGTTTGGGATTCAGGGGTCACTGGTTGGCACTGGGCCCCTCCCCCCGTGTCCCCCCAGGGTCTCTTCCCGAGGGCTCCCGGCTGCTGCCCGAGGGGACCCTGCCAGGTACGGGCACACCTGGGACACCCAAAATACACCTGGGCACACCTGGGCACACCTGAGACACACCTGGGGGCACCCAAAATACACCTGGGGACACCTGGGGCACCTGGGGCCACCTGGGGGCACCCAAAATACACCTGGGGACACCCAAACCCACACCTGGGGACACCTGGGGGCACCCAAAATACACCTGGGGACACCCAAACCCACACCTGGGGACACCTGGGGGCACCCAAAATACACCTGGGGACACCCAAAATGCACCTGGGGACACCTGGGGGCACCTGGGATACACCTGGGGACACCTGGGGACACCCAAAATGCACCTGGGGACACCTGGGGCACCTGGGCACACCTGGGGACACCTGGGGCACCTGGGCACACCTGGGGACACCTGGGGACACCCAAAATACACCTGGGGACACCCAAACCCACACCTGGGGACACCTGGGGGCACCCAAAATACACCTGGGGGCACCGGGGATACACCTGGGGACACCCAAAACCACACCTGGGGACATCTGGGGACACCTGGGGGCACCTGGGGACACCCAAAATACACCTGGGCACACCTGGGATAGACCTGGGCACACCTGGGGACACCTGGGGGCACCCAAAATACACCTGAGATACACCTGGGGGCACCCAAAATCAACCTGGGCACACCTGGGATACACCTGGGCACACCTGGGGGCACCTGGGGACACCTGGGATAGACCTGGGGACACCCAAACCCACACCTGGGGACACCTGGGGGCACCAGAGATACACCTGGGGGCACCCAAAATACACCTGGGCACACCTGGGGGCACCCAAAATACACCAGAGATACACCTGGGAGCACCCAAAATACACCTGGGCACACCTGGGGGCACCTGGGGCACCTGGGGGCCATTTTGGGCCAGGTGGTTTTGGGATATTTTGGGGTAAATTTGGGATATTTTGGGGTAAATTTGGGATATTTTGGGGTGAATTTGGGATAAATTTGGGATAAATTTTAGGGATGAATTAGGAATTTTTTTGGGGATAATTTTGGGCATTTTTGGGGTGAATTTGGGACATTTTGGGGTCACTTTTGGGGATATTTTTTGGGGATAATTTTTTTGGGATATTTTAGGGGTAATTTCGGGGAGTGACTTATGCTAATATATGCTAATTTATGCTAAACCCAGGCATTTTAACCTTTCCCAGACTGGCTGTTGGTGGTGTTGGGGGCGGAGCTGGGACAACACTGGGATAACTTATGCTAATTTATGCTAATTTCGACCTTTTAACCCTTTACGGACTGGCGCAGGGGGCGGGGATTGGACTTTGGGGGACAATTTATGCTAATTTATGCTAATTTAGGGTTAAATATGGGACATTTGTGGGGATAATATTTTGGGGGATATTTTGGGATACATTAGGGGTAATTTCCGGGGATAACTCATGCAAATATATGCTAATTTATGCTAATTTGGGACATTTGACCCCTTTCCAGATTGGCTGCCGGTGGCGCTGGGGGCGGGGCTGGGATGAATTTGGGACATTTTGGGATAAATTTGGGGCATTTTGGGACAACTTTGGAACATTTTGGGAAGTTTTACGACAATCTATGCTAATTTATGCTAATGTATGCTAATGTATGCTAATATCCCCATTCCAGACTGGCTGTTGGTGGCGCTGGGGGCGGGGCTGGGACAACTTTGGGATTAATTTGGGACATTTTGGGACAATTTCAGGGCGTTTTGGGACATTCTGTGACGACTCATGCTAATTCATGCTAATTCATGCTAATTCATGCTAATTCATGCTAATTTCCCCTTCCAGACCGGCAGTTTGTGGGGCAGGGCTGGGGTAACTTTGGGATGATTTTGGGGCATTTTGGGGCATTTTGGGCAGCTCTGCGACCGTTCGGGATGATTTTCGCAGGTTTATGCTAATTTATGCAAATGTCCCCGTTGCAGACTGGCTGTTCGTGGTGCTGGTGGCGCTGGGGGCGGGGCTGGTGGCGCTGGGGGCGGGGCTGTGCTGGTGCCAGTGCTGCCCCCACACCTGCTGCTGTTACCTGCGCTGCCCCTGCTGCCCCCGCACCTGCTGCTGCCCCGAGGCCCGTGAGTCACCTGGGGGGGACCAAAACACACCTGGGGGGGACCAAAACACACCTGGGGGGCATCAAAACACACCTGGGGGGCATCAAAACACACCTGGGGGCACCTGGGGGGGCACCTGGGATACACCTGGGGGGGCACCTGGGGGTTCTGGGCACACCTGGGATACACCTGGGGGGCACCTGGGGGCACCAAAACACACCTGGGGGCACCTGAGCACACCTGGGGGCACCTGAGATACACCTGGGCACACCTGGGGGGGCACCTGGGATACACCTGGGGGCAACTTGGTGGGTTCTGGGCACACCTGGGGGCACCTGGGGGCACCTGAGATACACCTGGGGGCACCTGGGCACACTTGGGGGCACCAAAACACACCTGGGGGGGCACCTGGGGGCTTCTGGGCACACCTTGGGGGCTTCTGGGCACCCCTGGCACCCCTGGGCTGTACCTGGGGGTACCTGGGCACACCTGGGGAGTACCTGTGGCTCTGTTCTGGGCACACCTGGGTTGGACCTGGGACACCTGAGTGGGTTCTGGGCATACCTGGGCACACCTGGGCTGTGCCTGTGCCCCCCTGGGCTGTGCCTGTGCCCCTGTTCTGGGCACCCCTGGGCACACCTGGGCTGTACCTGGGCACACCTGGGCACACCTGGGCTGTACCTGTGCCCCCCTGGGCACACCTGGGCACACCTGGGCACACCTGGGTGGGTACCTGGGCACACCTGTGCCCCCCTGGGCTGTGCCTGTGCCCCCATTCTGGGCACACCTGGGCACACCTGGGTTGGTTCTGGGCACACCTGGGCACCCCTGGGCTGTACCTGTGCCCCTGTTCTGGGCACACCTGGGCTGTACCTGGGCACACCTGGGCACACCTGGGCTGTACCTGTGCCCCCCTGGGCTGTGCCCCCGTTGTGCCCTCACCCTCTCCCCTCCCCCCCCAGTTTACCTGGCCGGCAAAGCAGCCACAGCGGGCGGAGCCTTTGGCCCCGCCCCCACCCCAGCGCTGCCCCTGCAGCTCCTCGGTGAGTGGGGGAGGGGCTCCGTGACCCCGCGTGACCCCGCGTGACCTCAGGTGACCCCGGGTGACCTCAGGTGACCCCGGGTCGGGTCTCACCTGGCCCCTCCCCCCCCATCCCCAGGTAGCTCCCAGAGCTCTCAGGTGCCGCTGCTGAGGGACAGCGACAGCAGCACAGGTGAGACGGGTGATTGACAGCTGTCAATCATGGCCTGGGGGCGGGGAGTGGGTGAGACGGGTGATTGACAGCTGTCAATCAATCATGGCCTGAATGGGGGGGTGAGAGCAGCACAGGTGAGACGGGTGATTGACAGCTGTCAATCAATCATGGCCTGAATGGGGGGAGTGGGTGAGAGCAGCACAAGTGAGACGGGGGTGATTGACAGCTGTCAATCATGGCATGGGGGTGGGGAGTGGGTGAGACGGGTGATTGACAGCTGTCAATCAATCATGACCTGAAGGGGGGGGAGTGGGCGAGAGCAGCACAGGTGAGACCGGGGTGATTGACAGCTGTCAATCAATCATGGCCTGAACGGGGGGAGTGGGTGAGAGCAGCGCAGGTGAGACGGGTGATTGACAGCTGTCAATCATGGCCTGGGGGTGGGGAGTGGGTGAGATGGGGGTGATTGACAGCTGTCAATCAATCATGGCCTGAGCGGGGGGGGGGAGTGGGCGAGAGCAGCGCAGGTGAGACGGGTGATTGACAGCTGTCAATCATGGCCTGAACGGAGGGGGAGTGGTTTATGCTCATTTATATTGGTCCATACTGGTTTATACTGGTCCATACTGGTTTGTATTGGTTTCTATTTATTTATACTGGTTTGGACTGGTTTGTACTGGTCCGTACTGGTTTATACTGGTTTATACTGCTCCATACTGGTCCATACTGGTCCGTACTGGTTTGGACTGGTTTGTATTGGTCCATACTGGTTTTTATTTATGTATATGGGTTTGTAGTGGTTTGTACTGGTTTATACTGGTCCATACTGGTTTTTATTGATTTATATGGGTCCATACTGGTCCATACTGGTCCGTACTGGTCTGTACTGGTCCGTACTGGTCCATACTGGTCCATACCGGTCCATACTGTTCTATACTGGTTTATACCAGTCTATACCAGTCTATACTGGTCCGTACTGGTCTATACTGGTCCGTACCGGTCCATACTGCTCCATACTGGTCCTTACTGGTCCGTACTGGTCCGTACTGGTCCATACTGGTTTATACTGGTCCATACTGGTCCATACTGGTCTATACTGGTCCGTACTGGTCTATACTGGTCTATACTGGTCCATACTGGTTTACATTGGTCCATACTGGTTTATACTGGTTTATACTGGTTTATACTGGCCCATACTGGTTTATACCAGTCTGTACTGGTCTGTACCAGTTTGTACTGGTTTATACTGGTTTTTATTGATTTATATGGGTTTATAATGGTCCATACTGGTTTACACTGGTCCATACTGGTTTACATTGGTCCATACTGGTCCATACTGGTTTATACTGGTCCATACCGGTCCATACTGGTTTATACTGGTCCATACCGGTCCATACTGGTTTATACTGGTTTATACTGGTTTATTCTGGTCCCGCAGTTCCCCCGCCCTTGGCCCTGCGGTTCCTGGAGCAGCAGCTGCAGCAGCCCTGGGGAGGGGGCGGGGCCAGGGCGTGGTCACCAGGTGAGGGGGGAGGGGACTGGGGGGATTTTGGGGGGAATTTGGGGATTTTTGGGAATTTTTGGGAGGATTTTTTGGATTTGGAGGGGATTTTTGGGGGGAATCTGGGGGGTTTTGGGGAAATTTTGGGGGGGGGTTGGAGGGGCTTTTTGGGGGTCCTGAGGGGGATTTTTGGGGGGGTTTTGGGGGGTCCTGAGGGGGATTTTAGGGGTCCCCTGGATAATTTGGGGATTTTTGGGGGGTCCTGGGTGGGATTTGGGGGTCCCGGGTGGGATTTAGGGGGATTTTTGGGGGGATTTTGGGGGGGATTTTGGGAGGGTTTGGGGGGTCCTTGGGAAAGATTCTGGGGGGTCCTGAGATGGATTTGGGGGATTTGGGGGGTCCTGGCAGGGATTTTGGGGGATTTGGGGAAAATTTTAGGGGTCCTGGGTTAATTTTGGGGGATTTGGGGGGAATTTTGGGAAGATTTTTGGGGGCTCCTGAGGTGGATTTTGGTGAATTTTGGAGGGGATTTTGGGGGGGGATTTTTTGGGGGATTTTGGGGGGTCCTGGGGGGAATTTTGGGGGGAATTTTGAGGGGGTTTTGGGGCGTTTTGGGGAAATTCTGGGGGGGGGGGATTGGGGGAGATTTTGGGGGGTCTTGGAGGGATTTTTAGGGAGATTTTTGGGGGGGATTTTGGGGGGATTTTTGGGGTCTCTTGGATAATGAGGGGGGGTCCTGGGGGTAATTTTGGGGGGGATTTTGGGGGGTCCTGGGGGTAGTTTTGGGTGGAATTTGGGGGATTTTGGGGGGTCCTGGGGGGGAATTTTGGGTGGAATTTGGGGGATTTTTGGGGGGTCCTGGGGGTGATTTTGGGTGGAATTTGGGGGATTTTGGGGGGTCCTGGGGGTAATTTTGGGTGGAATTTGGGGGATTTTGGGGGGTCCTGGGGGGGAATTTTGGGGGGGATTTTGGGGGGTCCTGGGGGGTAATTTTGGGTGGAATTTGGGGGATTTTGGGGGGTCCTGGGGGTGATTTTGGGTGGAATTTGGGGGATTTTGGGGGGTCCTGGGGGGGAATTTTGGGTGGAATTTGGGGGATTTTTGGGGGGTCCTGGGGGTGATTTTGGGGTGGGTCCTGGAGGGATTTTTTGGGGGATTTTTGGGGTTCCTGGGATAATTTTGGGGAGTTTGGGGGGGGGCGTCTTGGGTGGAATTTTGGGGCAATTTTGGGCGATTTTGGAGCTCCTGAGTTGAATTTGTTTTAAGGGGGAGGGGGCGGGGTTTGGGTCGACCCGGCCCCTCCCCCCCCACACTGACCCCTCCCACTCCCTTCTCTTTAGACCCCGCCCCCAGTGACGTCACCTCCCTGCACGAGCCCTCCTGGACCCCTCCCCCCCCTCCCCGCTCGCGCTCGGCCGAGATTTTGGGGGAGGGGCGGCCCTGGAGGGGGGGGGGAGGGGCGGGAGGGGGGGAGGGGCGGCCCCGAGGGGGGTCCCTGACCCCTCCCCCACCCCCCCGGAACCCGCCCGGAGCCCCCCGGAGGCTGCGGAAGGTGGGGGAGGGGAAATTCGGGGAATTTTTAGGGCAAATTCGGGGAAATTTGGAGAAATTTTGAGGAAATTTGGGGGAAATTTGAGGAGAAATTTGGGGGTCCTGGGTGGGATTTTAGGGGGAAATTTGAGGGATTTTGGGGGAATTTGAGGAATTTTGCAGGTCCTGGGTGGGATTTTGGTGGGAGGGTGTTGGGGGAATTTGGGGGAAATTTTGGGGGAATTTTGGGGGAAATTTTTGGGGGAAAATTTGGGGGAAATTTGGGGGAAAATTGAGGAATTTTGGGGAAAAATTGGGGGAAAATTTTTGGGGAAATTTGAGAAATTTTGGGGGCAATTTGGGTGAAGTCTTGAGGGAAATTTGGGGGGTCCTGGGTGGGAATTTGAGGGAAATTTTGGGGAAAATCTGTGGGAAATTTGGGGGAAAATTGTGGGGGAAATTTGGGGGGTACTGGGTGGGAATTTGGGGGAAATTTGAGGAATTTTGGGGGAAAATTTGGGGGAAATTTTGAGGAATTTTGGGGGAAATTGGGGGAAATTTTGGGGGAAATTTGAGGTAAATTCGGGGGGTCTTGGGAGGGAATTTGGGGGGAATTTTGGGGGGTCCTGGGTGGGAATTTGGGGGAAATTTTGGGGGAAATGTGGGGAAAATTCTAGGGATAATTTGGGGGAAATTTGAGGAATTTTGGGGGTCCTGGGTGGGATTTCGGGGAATTTTGAGGGAATTTTGGAGATGTTGGGTTGGATTTTGGGGAAATTTGGGGGAATTTGGGGGCACCCGGGTGGGAATTTGGGGGAAGTCTGGGGAATTCTGGGACATCAGGGAGGGATTTGGGGATTTTGGGGGAATTTTCTGGGATTTTGGGCAATCCTGAGATAACCTGGGAGGTTCTGGGTTGAATTTGGGGGAATTTGAGCTGAATTTGGGATCATTTCCGGTAATTTCGGGTATTTTGGGTGGAGGGTTTTGGGTTAATTTGGGATCATTTGGGTTTTTTGGGGTTCATTTCGGGTACTGTGGGATAAATTTGGACATTTCAGGTTCATTTTTGGGTATTTTGGGGGAGGAATTTGGGCCATTTTGGGTTCATTTGAATCAACGATGATTTTTTACAATTTCGGGTTAATTTTGGGTTAATTTTGGGTTAATTTGGGGATATTTTGGGTCATTTTTTCCCCTCTCCCCCCCCAGAACGACGCCTTGAGCCGCGAGAGCCTCGTGGTGTGACCGGGACCCCCCAAAATCCCGGAATTTTCCCCGAAATTCCAGAACTTTCCCCAAAATCCCGGAATTTTCCTCAAATCCCAGCCCAGTTCATTTTTGGGGCCATTTTGGGGCTTTTTCGGTGCCTTAAATTTGTATTTTTTGTCTTTTTTTAATTAAAAATCGGGGGTCTGCCCCCACCCAGGCTGAGATTTGGGGCCAAATAAAGAATTTTACAGAACTTCCGGGTTGTGACGTCATCGACGCGCCCGTGACGTCATCAGGGAGGGACGGGGCGAATTTCGGGGGAATTTCACGGAATTTTTGGGCTATTTTGGGGGAATTTTCAGGGATTTTGAGGGAATTTTGAGGGAATTTGGGGAAGTCGGAGGAATTTTGAGGGATTTTGTGGAATTTTGAGGGAAATTTCGGGAATTTTGAGGCATTTTGGGGAATTTTGAGGGAATTTTTTTGGGGAATTTTCAGGGGATTTTTTGGGGGGAATTTTCAGAGGATTTTTAGGAATTTTGAGGGAATTTTTTAGGGCAAATTCAGGGATTTTGGGGAATCTTGAGGAATCCTGAAAGATTATGGGGGAATTTAGAAGGATTTGGGGGGGGGGGAATTCTGAGAGAATTTTCAGGGATTTTTGGGAATTTTCCAGGATTTTGGGTGAATTTTTAAAATTTTGAGGGATTTTGGGTGAATTTTGAGGGATTTTGGGGGCCCTGGTGGGGATTTGGGTGTCCTGAGTGGTTTTGGGGATTTTAGGGGAATTTTGAGGGATTTTTGGGTGAATTTTGAGGGATTTTGGGGGCCCTGGTGGGGATTTGGGTGTCCTGAGTGGTTTTGGGGATTTTAGGGGAATTTTGAGGGATTTTGGGTCAATTTTGTAGAATTTTGAGGGATTTTGGGTGAATTTTGTGGAATTTTGAGGGATTTTGGGTGAATTTTGAGGGATTTTGGGGGGGTTCTGGTGGGAACTTGGGGGGTCCTGAGTGGTTTTGGGGATTTTGGGTGAATTTTGTAGAATTTTGAGGGATTTTGGGTCAATTTTGAGGGATTTTAGGTGAACTTTGTAAAATTTTGAGTGAATTTTGGGTGAATTTTCAGGGATTTTGGGTGAATTTTGTAGAATTTTGAGTGAATTTTGAGGAATTTTGTAGAATTCTGAGGGATTTTGGGTGAATTTTGAAGGATTTTGGGTCAATTTTGAGGGATTTTGGGGGGTCCTGGTGGGGATTTGGGGGGGTCCTGAGTGGTTTTGGAGATTTTGGGTGAATTTTGAGGGGTTTTGGGTCAATTTTCCCCCTTTTTGGGCAACTTTTCCCCTCATTCCCATCACCCTAATGAACCCCCCCCTCCCCTAATGAACCCCGCTCATGAATGACCCAAATTCGGGATTTTTCACCCCAAAAAAGATGCGCAGGGGGGTGGGGGAGGGGCAGCAGCGTTTATTGAAGGTGGGGGAGGGGAAAGGACCCGGGACCCCCCCCCCAAATTAACAAAGCCGGGATTAATTAATTGATTCATTCATTAATTGATTCATTCATTAATTGATTCATTGCTGTGGGTTTGGAGCCAAAATTTCCCCGAATTTCTCCCAAAATTCCCCCAAAATATCCTAAAAAATTCAATAAATAAGTTAAAAAAAAATTCTGATAAAATTCAGAACAAAAAACCCCAAAAATGTCCTAAAAAAATCCAGAAACAATCGGAATAAAATCCAGGAAAAATAAAATCCCAAAAATTCCCGAAAAAAAATTTCCCAAAAATTCCCGAAGTCCCGAAAAAAAATCTGGAAAAAATCTGGAAAAAAATCCCAAAAATCCCCAGAAAAAAATCTCCCAAAATCGAGAAAAAAATACCTAAAAATACCGAAAAAAATCCCAAAAAACTTCCCCAAAAATCCCTAAAAATCAAGAAGGAATCCCCCAACAAATGCCGAAAAAATCCCCAAAAAATCCCGAAAAAAATCAAGAAAAATTTCAAAAAAAATTTTCCCAAAATAACGCGAAAAATCGAGAAAAAAATCCCCCCAAAAATCCCCTAAAAAATCCCGAAAAAAATCCCCCAAAAATACAGAAAAAAAATCCCAAAAAGTTCCCCCAAAAATCCCGAAAAATACAGAAAAAAATCCCGAAAATTCCCCAAAAAATCACGAAAAATCCCCCAAAAATCGTAAAAAAAAAAAAAAACCCAAAAAATCCCCCAAAAATCGTGAAAAAAATCCCGAAAAAATCGTGAAAAAAACGCCCCAAAATCCCGAAAAATCCCCAAAAAATACAGAAAAAAATGCCCAAAAATCCGGGAAAATCCCCCAAAAATACAGAAAAAAATCCCCAAAAATTCCCGAAAAAATTTGCAAAAAATACAGAAAAAATCCCGAAAAATTCCCCAAAAATCCCAAAAGAAATCCCCAAAAAATACAGAAAAATTTCCCAAAAATCCCCCAAAAAATCCGCAAAAATACGGAAAAAAAATCCCCAAAAATCACGGAAAAAAAAATCCCCAAAAAATACAGAAAAATTCCCCCAAAATCATGAAAAAAATCCCAAAAAATCACGAAAAATTCCCCAAAAAATCGTGAAAAAAATCCCAAAGAATCCCCCAAAAATACAGAAAAAAATCCCAAAAAGTCCCGAAAAAATCCCAAAAAATTGTGAAAAAAATTCCAAAAAATTCCGAAAAATCCAGAAAAAATACAGAAAAAAATCCCCAAAAATCCCTAAAAAAATACCAAAAAATCCCGAAAAAAATCCCAGAAATCCCCTAAAAAATACAGAAAAAAATCCCCAAGAAATCCCGAAAAAATCCCTAAAAGTGGTGAAAAAATCTCCAAAAAATCATAAAAAATACAGAAAAATTCCCCAAAAATCCCCCAAAAATCCCAAAAAAACACGAAAAAAATCCCAAAAAATCCCCAAAAATTACAGATAAATTCCCCAAAAATATCCCAAAAATATCCCAAATAATCGTGAAAAAAATCCCCCAAAAATACAGAAAAAAATCCCCTAAAAATACACCAAAAAATCAAAATAAAATCAAGAAAAATCGCAATAAAATCGCAAAAAAATCCATTTTTTCCCCATTTTTTCCCCCAATTTCAGATTCCCATGGAGGTGAGCTCCATGGCCGCCCCTCCCCCCCCTTTCCTGGCCGCCGCCCCTCCCCCCGCGCCCCCCCTGCCCCCCATTTCGGGGCCCCCGCCCCCACCCTCGCCCATCCTGAGGGTGACGAGCGCCGAGCCCAGCGCGGCCCTGGGGGGACCCCCGGGCCCCCCCGGCAGCTGCAGCAGCAGCGTCGCCACCGCGGCCACGCCGTCCTCGGTCGGCTCCAACGTCACCGGCCCCGCCCCCGGCCACGCCCTGCCTGGCCCCGCCCCCCACCTGGGTAACCCCGCCCCCCTCCTGGGTAACCCCGCCCCGGATTTGAGGGGTCCCGGCAGAGTTTTCGGGGGGTTCTGGTGGGCGGGGCGGGGATTTTGGGGGTCCGAAGGGGAGGTTTGGGGGTTAAAGTGGGGATTTTGGGGGGCCCCGAGGGGATTTTGGGGGTCGGAAGGGGAAGTTTTGGGGTCCAAAGTGGAAATTTTGGGGTCCAAAGAGGAAATTTTGGGGTCCCGGAGAGGATTTTGGGGGTCCAAAGGGGAAATTTTGGGGTCCAGAGGTGACGCTTGGTGGCCAAAACGAGAATTTTGGGGGTCCAGAGGTGAAATTTTGGGGTCCCGGAGAGGATTTTGGGGGTCCAAAGGTGAAATTTTGGGGTCCAAAGGCGAAATTTTGGGGTCCAGAGGTGAAGTTTGGCGGAAACGAAGATTTTGGGGCTCCAAATTGGAATTCTGGGGCTCCCGGAGAGGATTTTGGGGGTTCCGAGGTTGGGCTTGACAATTTCGGGGAAGATTTTGGCAATTTTGGGGCTCCACGGGCGAATTTTGGGCGCCCAGCTCCAAATCTTGGAGGCCAAACCTCGAATTTTGGGTGCCCGACCCCAAATTCCTCTCCCCGACCCCAGAACTTTGATGTCCACCTCCAGAACCTTGGTAACCCCCAAAATTCTGATTTCCACCCCCCAAATTTTGATTTCCGTCCCTCAAATTTTGATTCCCGCCCCCCATATTTTGATGTCCACCTCCCAAACTTTGATAAGCCCCAAAATTTGGATTTCCAGCCCCAGAATTTTGATTTCCACCTCCAGAACCTTGGTAACCCCCAAAATTTTGATGACCCCCAAAATTTGGATCTCCACCTCCATAACTTTGATTTCCATCACCCAAATTTTGATAACCCGCAAAATTTTGATCTCCACTTCCATAACTTTGATGTCCACCTCCAGAACTTTGATTTCCACCTCCAGAACTTTGGTAACCCCCAAAATTTTGATGTCCACCTCCAAAATTTTGATGACCTCCATAACTTTGATCTCCACCTCCATAATTTTGATCTCCACCTCCAGAACTTTGATTTCCACCCCCAGAACCTTGATAAGCACCCAAATTTTGATGTCCTCCAGAACTTTGGTAACCTCCACAATTTTGATGTCCTCCATAACTTTGATCTCCACCTCCAGAACCTTGATAACCTCCATAATTTTGATGTCCACCTCCATAACTTTGATGTCCACCCCCATAACTTTGATTTCCACCTCCAGAACTTTGATTTCCACCTCCAGAACTTTGGTAACCTCCATAGCTCTGATGTCCACCTCCAGAACTTTGATGTCCTCCATAACTTTGATCTCCACCTCCAGAACCTTGATAACCTCCATAATTTTGATGTCCACCTCCATAACTCTGGTGTCCACCTCCATAACTCTGGTGTCCACCTCCATAACTTTGATGTCCTCCATAATTTTGATGTCCACCCCCATAACTTTGATGTCCTCCATAACTCTGATGTCCACCTCCATAACTCTGGTGTCCACCTCCCTGGCCCTGGTTCCCGGCGCTCCTGGCTCCCACCTCCTCCGGGCGGTTCTGGTGGTGGCCCCAGCAGGGCTGGAAGCACACGGTGACCCTGGCGAAGGGCCTGGCCGCCATCTTGGACATCTCCTGCCGGTGGCGGCGCCGCTCGTGCCGCGCGTCCAGGCCCTGCTTGGCCTTCCAGAGCAGCACGCAGACGGCCAGGAAGAGGAAGAAGCACGAGAAGAAGACCGAGAAGAAGACAAAGAGGTCGATGTGCGCCTGGTCCTGGCGGAAGAAGAGGAGGCCCTGAGAAGGTTCCGGGCCGCCCAGCACCAGCAGGTAGAACCTGGTGGACTTGAGGGGGTGGCCCTGGTGGGGGTAGGTGAGGACCAGGCGGTCGCGGACGCCGCGCACCACCAGGGCGGGCACGGGCTGGGCGATGGTCAGGTAGGTCACCAGGCCCTGGGCGCGTTCCTCCAGCAGCGCGGGGGCGCCGGGGCTCGGGGAGGGTCCCTCTGGGGCTCTGGGGTGGGGCGTGGGGACAACCAGGGCAGGCTGGGGGCTACCGAGGCCTCTGGGGTCATCGGAGTGACCACCATGACCAGTTTGGCCACCAAAATCACCTCTGGGGCTACCAAGGGCTCTGGGGTCATCGGAGTGACCGGAGTGACCGGAGTGACCAGTTTGGCCACCCAGGTGGGTCTGGGGGCTACCGAGGGCTCTGGGGTCATCGGAGTGACCACCATGACCAGTTTGGCCACCAAAATCACCTCTGGGGCTACCAAGGGCTCTGGGGTCATCTGAGTGACCATCATGACCAGTTTGGCCACCAAAATCACCTCTGGGGCTACCGAGGCCTCTGGGGTCATCGGAGTGACCATCATGACCAGTTTGGCCACCAAAATCACCTCTGGGGCTACCAAGGGCTCTGGGGTCATCTGAGTGACCATCATGACCAGTTTGGCCACCAAAATCACCTCTGGGGCTACCGAGGGCTCTGGGGTCATCCGATTGGCCGGAGTGACCAGTTTGGCCACCAAAATCACCTCTGGGGCCACCAAAGGTTCTGGGGTCATCACCTTGACCAGTAAAACCAGTATGACCAGTGTGACCACCAAGGTGGGTCTGGGGGCCACCAAAAGTTCTGGGGTCATCCGAGTGACCGGAGTGACCACTGAAATCACCTCTGGGGCCACCAAAGGGTCTGGGGTCATCACCTTGACCATCAGGACCACCATGACCAGTGTGACCAGTTTGGCCACCCAGGTGGGTCTGGGGGCCACCAAAGGTTCTGGGGTCATCACCTTGACCATCATGACCAGTGTGACCACCAAGGTGGCTTTGGGGGCTACCAAGGGCTCTGGGGTCATCCGAGTGACCGGAGTGACCACCATGACCAGTGTGACCTCCAAGGTGGCTTTGGGGGCCACCAAAACTTCTGGGGTCATCCGAGTGACCGGAGTGACCAGTTTGGCCACCAAAGGTTCTGGGGTCATCACCTTGACCATCATGACCACCATGACCAGTTTGGCCACCCAGGTGGCTTTGGGGGCCACGAAAGGCTCTGGGATCATCAGCTTGACCAGTAAAACCAGTGTGACCAGTTTGGCCACTCAGGTGGGTTTGGGGGCCACCAAAAGTTCTGGGGTCATCACCTTGACCATCATGACCAGTAAAACCAGTATGACCAGTTTGGCCACTCAGGTGGCTTTGGGGGCCACCAAAACTTCTGGGGTCATCCGAGTGACCGGAGTGACCGGAGGGACCAGTTTGGCCACCCAGGTGGGTCTGGGGGCTACCAAAGGTTCTGGGGTCATCACCTTGACCATCATGACCACCATGACCAGTTTGGCCACTGAAATCACCTCTGGGGCCACCAAAGGTTCTGGGGTCATCACCTTGACCAGTAAAACCAGTATGACCAGTTTGGCCACCAAAGGTTCTGGGGTCATCACCTTGACCATCGTGACCAGTATGACCAGTTTGGCCACCCAGGTGGGTCTGGGGGCCACCAAAGGTTCTGGGGTCATCACCTTGACCATCATGACCAGTGTGACCAGTTTGGCCACCAAGTTGGCTTTGAGGGCCACCAAAGGTTCTGGGGTCATCACCTTGACCATCATGACCACCATGACCACCATGACCACTGGGATTGGCTCCTGGACCACCAAAAGCTCTGGGGTCATCACCTTGACCATCATGACCATCATGACCAGTGTGACCAGTTTGGCCACCAAAGTCACCTCTGGGACCTCCAGTTTGCCCAGTTTGGCCACCGGGAGCAGCTCCAGGACCTCCAGGGTCACTGGTGGGAGCAGCCCCACCATCAGCAGGGCCACCAAAGGGGCCACCAAAGGTCCCAAAGGTGTCACCATCATTGGTTCCAGTGCCACCAAAGGTCCCAAAGGTGCCACCACCAATTCCTGAGGTCCCAAAGGTGCCACCATCGTTGGTTCCAGTGCCACCAAAGGTCCCAAAGGTGCCACCACCAATTCCTGAGGTCCCAAAGGTGCCACCATCGTTGGTTCCAGTGCCACCAAAGGTCCCAAAGGTGCCACCACCAATTCCTGAGGTCCCAAAGGTGCCACCACCGGTTCCTGAGGTCCCAAAGGTGTCACCACCACCTCCTGAAGACCTCAAGGTGCCACCACCACCACTGAAGGTCCCAAAGGTGCCACCACTGAAGGTCCCAAAAGTGTCACCACCACCTCCCGAAGACCTCAAGGTGCCACCACCACCACCAGCACCAACCCCTCCTTGATGGCCACCACTGAAGGTCCCAAAGGTGCCACCACCACCAAAGGTCCCAAAGGTGTCAACATCACCTCCTGAAGACCTCAAGGTGTCACCACCAGTTCCTGAGGACCTCAAGGTGCCACCACTGCTGGTCCCAAAGGTGTCACCACCACCTCCCGAAGACCTCAAGGTGTCACCACCACCTCCTAAGGTCCCAAAGGTTCCACCACCACCACCTCCTTGTTGACCACCACCAAAGGTCCCAAAGGTGTCACCATCACCTCCTGAAGACCTCAAGGTGCCACCACTGAAGGTCCCAAAGGTGTCACCACCACCTCCCGAAGACCTCAAGGTGCCACCACCACCACCACTGAAGGTCCCAAAGGTGCCACCACTGGTCCCAAAAGTGTCACCACCACCTCCCGAAGACCTCAAGGTGCCGCCACCACCACCACCACTGAAGGTCCCAAAGGTGCCACCACTGGTCCCAAAGGTGTCACCACCACCTCCTGAGGACCTCAAGGTGCCACCACCACCACCGCCGGTCCCGAAGGTCCCCGAGGCGCCCCCGGGCGCCTGCACCCGCACGCGGTGGCGCCCCGTGCCCGGCTCCACGTCCACGGCGAAGGTGTCGTAGGCGGTGGCCACGTAGAGGTCGACGGCGCCGAAGGTGACGTCCAGGGTGACGCGGATGTCCACGTTGGTGAACTTGGGCTGGACGGCGAAGGGCACCGAGCGGCCGGGGGGCAGCGGGCGGCGCTGGGGCGGCGGGAAGCAGTGGCTCTGGGACACGGGGTCCAGGCAGTACTCCTGCTCCACCGACAGCAGGCGGTAGCACTGCTGGCCACCAACGGGGTGGCCCTGGAAGGAGTCGCGGCACTTGGAGCACTGTGGGGACATCAAAAGTGTCGTGGTTGAGGTCATGGAGGTCATGGAGATGATTGAAGTTCACTTTAGAGCACCCTGGTGGCAGCAGAACCTCAAGGAACCTTTGTGGGTTCCATCCCTATGTCCCCACCACAACATCTTAGAGAAAGTTCTGGCCCTTGGAGCACAGTGGGGACATCAAGAATGTCATGGTTGAGGTCATGGAGGTCATGGAGATGATTGAAGTTCACTTTAGAGCACCCTGATGGCAGAAGAACGCTGAGGAACCATGGTGGGTTCCATCCCTATGTCCCCACCAAAACACCCTGGAGAAGCGTCTGGCATTTGAGGACACCCAGGAGATGTCAAAGTGTCATGGTCAGGGTCATGGAGGTCATGGGGATGATTGAAGTTCACTTTAAAGCACCCTGGGGGCAGAAGAACCTTGAGGAACCATGGTGGGTTCCATCCCTACGTCCCCACCAGGGTGGCCCTGGAAGGAGTCGCGGCACTTGGAGCACTGTGGGGACATGGAAAGTGTCGTGGTCAGGGTCGTGGAGGTCACTGAGGTCATCAAGATTGAGTTTAGAGGACGCTGGGGGCAGAAGAACCTCGAGGACCCATGGTGGGTTCCATCCCTATGTCCCCACCAAAACCCCCTGGAGAAGCTTCTGGCCCTTGGAGCACTGTGGGGACATGGAAAATGTCGTGGTTGAGGTCATGGGGGTCATTAAGATCACTGAGATGGAGCTCAGGCCATGCTGGTGGCAGAAGAACCTTGAGGAACCTGGTGGGTTCCATCCCTACGTCCCCACCATAAAACCCTGGAGAAGGTTCTGGCCCTTGGAGCACCATGGGGACATCAAAAGTGTCGTAGTCAGGGTCGTGGAGGTCACGGAGGTCATCAAAATTGAGTTTAGAGCACCCTGGTGGCAGAAGAACCCTGAGGAACCTGGTGGGTTCCATCCCTACGTCCCCACCATAAAACCCCGGAGAAGGTTCTGGCATTGGGAGCACTGTGGGGATATCAAGAATGACGTGGTTGAGGTCGTGGAGGTCATGGAGATGGTTGGAATTCACTTTAAAGCACCCTGGGGGCAGAAGAACCTTGAGGAACCATGGTGGGCTCCATCCCTACGTCCCCACCAGAACATCACAGAGAAGGTTCTGACCCTTGGAGCACAGTGGGGACAAGGAAAATGTCATGGTTGAGGTTATGGAGGTCACTGAGGTCATCAAGATTGAGTTTAGAGCACCCTGATGGGAGCAGAACCTTGAGGAACCTGGTGGGTTCCATCCCTATGTCCCCACCACAAAGCCCCGGAGAAGCTTCTGGCCCTTGGAGCACCGTGGGGACATCAGAAATGTCGTGGTCAGGGTCATGGAGGTCACTGAGGTCATTGGGATTGAGTTTAGAGCACCCTGGTGGCAGCAGAACCTCGAGGAACCTGGTGGGTTCCATCCCTACGTCCCCACCAGAACCCCCTGGAGAAGCTTCTGGCCCTTGGAGCACTGTGGGGACATGGAAAATGTCATGGTCAGGGTCGTGGAGGTCACTGAGGTCATTGGGATTGAGATCAAAGCACCCTGGTGGCAGCAGAACCTCGAGGAACCATGGTGGGTTCCATCCCTACGTCCCCACCAAAACACCCTGGAGAAGCTTCTGGCACTTGAGGACACCCAGGAGATGTCAAAGTGTCATTGTTGAGGTCATGGAGGTCACTGAGGTCATTGGGGTTGAGATCAGAGAACCCTGGTGGCAGCAGAACCTTGAGGAACCTGGTGGGTTCCATCCCTACGTCCCCACCACAAAACCCTGGAGAAGCTTCTGGCCCTTGGAGCACCGTGGGGACAGCGACGGTGCCATGGTTGAGCTCAGGTGTCCCCAGGTGTGCCCAGATTCCCGATTTCCCCTCCAAAACCCCCAAATTTCCATCGATTTTCACCCAATTTTCTCCCTCCCAGGTGTGCCCAGGTACCCCCAGGTGTGCCCAGGTACGTCCCTGGTATCCCCAGGTGTGCCCAAATTCCCCTCCAAAACCCCAAATTTCCATTGATTTTCACCCAATTTTCACCAAACTTTCCCCCATTTTCTCCCTCCCAGGTGTGCCCAGGTGCCCCCAGCCGTGCCCAGGGGTGCCCAATTTCCCCTCCAAAACCCCAAATTTCCATCGATTTTCCCCATATTTTCACCCAATTTCCCCCCCATTTTCTCCCTCCCAGCTGTGCCCAGGTGCCCCCAGCTGTGTCCAGGTGTGTCCCAGGTGCCCCCAGGGGTGCCCGATTTCCCCTCCAAAACCCCAAATTTCCATCGATTTTCACCCAATTTTC
This sequence comes from Agelaius tricolor, assembly GCF_023055355.1. NCBI lineage: Eukaryota > Metazoa > Chordata > Aves > Passeriformes > Icteridae > Agelaius > Agelaius tricolor. The sequence continues at coordinate 26,587 of NW_027269436.1, read as the reverse complement.
CCCCATTTCCCCCCAATTTTCTCCCTCCCAGCTGTGCCCAGGTGCTCCCAGGTGTGCCCAGGTACCCCCAGGTGTGCCCAGGTACGTCCCTGGTATCCCCAGGTGTGCCCAAATTCCCCTCCAAAACCCCAAATTTCCATTGATTTTCACCCAATTTTCACCAAACTTTCCCCCATTTTCTTCCTCCCAGCTGTGCCCAGGTGCCCCCAGGTGCCCCCAGCTGTGCCCAATTTCCCCTCCAAAACCCCAAATTTCCATCGATTTTCACCCAATTTTCACCAAATTTTCCCCCATTTCCCCCCAATTTTCTCCCTCCCAGCTGTGCCCAGGTGAGTGCTCAGGTGCCCCAAGGTGCCCCCAGCTGTGCCCAGGTGTCCTCAGGATCTCCCTGGGTGCCCCCAGGTGCCCCAGGGGTGCCCAACTTCCCCTCCAAAACCCCCAAGTTTCCATCGATTTTCACCAAATTTTCCCCAATTTCCCCCCCATTTTCTCCCTCCCAGCTGTGCCCAGGTGCCCCCAGGATCTCCCTGGGTACCCCCAGGTGTGCCCAGGTCTATTTTGGCTGTCCCCAGGTGCTCCCAGCTGTGCCCAGGGGTGCCCAACTTCCCCTCCAAAGCCCCAAATTTCCATCGATTTTCACCCAATTTTCACCAATTTCCCCCCCATTTTCTCCCTCCCAGCTGTGCCCAGGTGCCCCCAGGTATCCCCAGGTGTCCTCAGGATCTCCCTGGGTACCCCCAGGTGTGCCCAGGTGCCTCCAGGTGTGCCCCAACTTCCCCTCCAAAACCCCCAAATTTCCATCGATTTTCACCCAATTTTCACCCAATTTCCCCCAATTTTCTCCCTCTCAGTCGTGCCCAGGTGTGCCCAGGTGTGCCCAGGTATCCCCAGGTCCCCCCAGGTGCCCCCAGCTGTACCCAGGTGTGCCCAACTTCCCCTCCAAAGCCCCAAATTTCCATCGATTTTCCCCAAATTTTCACCAAATTTCCCCCAATTTTCTCCCTCCCATCTGTGCCCAGGTGCCCCCAGGTGCCACCAGCTGTGCCCAGGGGTGCCCAACTTCCCCTCCAAAACCCCAAATTTCCATCGATTTTCACCCAATTTTCACTGAATTTCCCCCAATTTTCTGCCTCCCAGCTGTGCCCAGGTGCCCCCAGGTGCCCCCAGGTGTGTCCCAGGTGCCCCCAGCTGTGCCCAGGTATTGCCAGGTGCCCCCAGGTGTGCCCAGGGGTGCCCAACTTCCCCTCCAAAACCCCAAATTTCCATCGATTTTCCCCAAATTTTCACCCAATTTTTTCCAATTCCCCCAATTTTCTCCCTCCCATCTGTGCCCAGCTGTGCCCCAGGTGTGCCCAGGTGTGCCCAGCTGTGTTACCTGGTGTCTGTAGCACTCCCTGCGCTCGGGGCAGGCTCCGCTCTCGGTGTTGTTCTGGCAGGGGCACCCGGTGCCGTCCAGCTCATTGCAGGTGTCGGCGTGGCCGTTGCACTGGCACCTGCCCACACCTCAAACACCTCAACAACTTTGCCTAAAATTCTCACAATTTTCCCCAAAATTTTCCCCAATTTTTCTACCATTTTTCCCAATTTTTCCCCTTTTTTCCCGAATTTTTTCTCAATTTTTTCCCATTTTTCCCCGAATTTTCCCGGAATTTTCCCCCCAGTTTTTTCCAAAATTTTCCCCAATTTTTGCAAAATTTTCCCCAAAATTTTCCCAATTTTTTCCTTTTTTTTTCCCACATTTTCCCCAATTTTTGCAAATTTTTTCCAATTTTTTCTCAAATTTCCCCCCAATTTTCTCCCATTTTTCCCCTAATTTCCCAAAATTTCTCCAATTTTTTCCCAAATTTTTCCCAATTTTCCCCTTTTTTCCCCCCAATTTTCTCTCCAATTTTCCTGGTTTTCCCCAATTTTTTCACTTGTTTTTCCCAATTCCCCACCCCATTTTCCCAATTTTTCTCCCAATTTTTCTCCCCATTTCCCCCCAATTTTTCTCCTATTTTTTTCAAAATTTCCCCAAAATTTTTCTACCACTTTTTCCAAATTTTTCTCAACTTTTTCCCCAATGTTGGCAGACCCCTCCAGCTCATTGCAGGTGTCGGCGTGGCCGTTGCACTGGCACCTACCCACACCTCAAACACCTCAATAACTTTGCCTAAAATTCCCATAATTTTTCCCAATTTTTTTCCCAAAATTTTCTCTTTTTTCTACCATTTTCCCTATTTTTTCGCCTTTTTTCCACCCTTTTTTCCCCAATTTTTGCAAAATTTTTCCCAGTTTTTTTCCTTTTTTTCCTCAAATTTTCCCCAATTTTTACAATTTTTTCCCCAAAATTTTCCCAATTTTTTTCTCAAATTTTCACATATTTTCCCAATTTTTTTCCCATTTTTTCCTAAATATTTTCCCAAATTTTCCCCAATTTTTGCAAAATTTTTCCGAATTTTTTCCTCAAATTTTCCCAATTTTTTCCCATTTCTCCCAATTTTTCTTGCATTTTCCCCTCAATTTTCGCAGATTCTTCTCAATTTTTATCCCAATTTTTTCCCAATTTTTCCCCATTTTTTCCCCAGTTTTCGCTCAAATTTTCCTATTTTTTCCCAATTTTTTCACTTTTTTTTCCCATTTTTCCCCCATTTCCCCATAATTTTCCCCAATTTTTCCAATTTCCCCCAATTTTTCCAACCCGTCCAGCTCGCTGCAGGTGTCGGCGTGGCCGTTGCACTGGCACCTGCCCACACCTCAAACACCTCAAAACCCCCTCAAAAACCTTGCCCAAAATTTCCCCAATTTTCCCCAAAATTTTCCAAATTTTTCTACCATTTTCCCCAATTTTTTCCCATTTTTCCCCGAATTTTCCCCCTATTTTTTCCCAAATTTTCCCCAATTATTGAAAAATTTTCCCAAATTTTCCCTTTTTAAATTTTTTCCCAATTTTTTCCGATTTTTTCCTGAATTTTCGCTATTTTTTTTTCAATTTTTTCTCAATTTTTCTTAAATTTCCCCCCAATTTTTTGCCCATTTTTTTCCCAAATTTTCTCCCATTTCCCCCCCAATTTTCCTAAAATATTCCCCATTTTTCCCCAATTTTCCCAAATTTTTCCCAATTTTTTCCACTTTTTTCCCCAGTTTTCTCTCAAATTTTCCTGTTTTTTCCCAATTTTTCTCCCATTTTTCTCCCGTTTTCCCCATAATTTTCCCTAATTTTCCTCCCATTTTCCCCCCAATTTTTCTCCCAATTTCCTCCCATTTTTCCCCCATTTTCCCCATAATTTCCCCCAATTTTTCTCCCAATTTTCCCCAATTCTTTCAGACCCCTCCAGTTCGTTGCAGGTGTCGGCGTGGCCGTTGCACTGGCACCTGCCCACACCTCAAACACCTCAACAACTTTGCCCAAAATTTCCCCAATTTTCCCCAAAATTTTCCCCATTTTTCCGCTATTTTTCTACCATTTTTCTAATTTTTTCCAAATTTTTCTACCATTTTTCCCTATTTTTTTGCTATTTTTTTCCCAAATTTTCTCCTGTTTTTCCCCAATTTTTCTCCCAATTTCCCCTCCCAGGTGTGTCCCAGGTGTCCCCACACCTGTCCCCTCCCCAGGTGTCCCAAAATTCTCAATTTTCAACCATTTTCCTCAAATTTTCACAGATTTTCCTCAAATTTTCACCGATTTTTCCCAAATTTTCCCTGATTTTCCTCAAATTTTCATTTCCCACCTGTGTCCCAGGTGTCCCCACACCTGTCCAAGGTATCCCAGGTGTCCTGCAGGTGTCACACCTGTCCCCATCCCAGGTGTCCCCAAAGTCTCAATTTTTCACCCATTTTCCCCCAATTTTCACTGATTTTTCCCAAATTTTCACCAATTTTCCCCCAATTTTCCCCCCCAGGTGTGTCCCAGGTGTCCCCATACCTGTCCCAGGTGTCCCCATACCTGTCCCCTTCCCAGGTGTCCCCAAATGTCCCCAAATTCTCAATTTTTCACCCATTTCCCCCCAATTTTCACCGATTTTCCTCAAATTTCCACCGATTTTCCTCAAATTTTCCCCAATTTTTCCCAAATTTTTCCCAAATTTTCCTCAATTTCCCTCCCAGGTGTGTCCCAGGTGTCCCCATACCTGTCCCAGGTGTCCCCATACCTGTCCCCTTCCCAGGTCTCCCCAGGTGTCCCCAAATTCTCAATTTTCACCGATTTTCCTCAAATTTTCACCGATTTTCCTCAAATTTTCACCGATTTTTCCCAAATTTTCCCCAATTTCCCTCCCAGGTGTGTCCCAGGTGTGTCCCTCACCTGGTGCAGGTGCCATCCAGTATGAAGTACCCTGTCCTGCAGGTGTCACACCTGTCCCCAAATTCTCAATTTTTCACCGATTTTCCTCAAATTTCCACTGATTTTTCCCAAATTTTCACCGATTTTTCCCAAATTTCCACCGATTTTCCCCAATTTCCCCCCCAGGTGTGTGTCTCACCTGGTGCAGGTGCCATCGAGCATGAAGTACCCTGTCCTGCAGGTGTCACACCTGTCCCCTCCCCAGGTGTCCTCAAATTCTCAATTTTTCGCCGATTTCCCCCCAATTTCCACTGATTTTTCCCAAATTTCCACCGATTTTCCTCAAATTTTCACCGATTTTTCCCAAATTTCCACCGATTTTCCCCAATTTCCCCCCCAGGTGTGTGTCTCACCTGGTGCAGGTGCCATCCAGCATGAAGTACCCTGTCCTGCAGGTGTCACACCTGTCCCCCACGCTGTTGTTCTGGCAGTTCACGCACACGGCCTGCGCCTCGCTGGGGCCCTCGGACACCCACGTGTGGATCTGCCAGGTGAGGGCACACGTGTGTCCAGGTGTGTCCAGGTGTGTCCCAGGTATTCCCAGATGTGTCCCAGGTGTGCCCAGCTGTGCCCAAATTCCCAATTTCCCCTCCAAACCCCCAAATTTCCATCGATTTTCGCCCAATTTTAACCAAATTTTCACCAAATTTCCCCCCATTTTCTCCCTCCCAGGTGTACCCGGGCACCCCCAGGTGTGTCTGTCCCTCTTCAGGTGCCCCCAGCTGTCCCCAGGTGTGCCCCCAGGTGTGTCCCAGCTGCCCCCAGGTGTGTCCCCAGGTATCCCCAGCTGCCCCCAGGTGTGTCCCCATCTGCCCCCAGGTGTGTCCCCATCTGTCCCCAGGTGTGTCCCCATCTGTCCCCAGGTGTGTCCCCATCTGTCCCCAGGTGTGTTCCCATGCCCAGGTGTGTCCCCAGCTGCCCCCAGGTGTGTCCCCATCTGTTCCCAGCTGTGTTCCCATGCCCAGGTGTGCTCCCATCTGTCCCCAGGTGTGTCCACATCTGCCCCAGGTGTGTCCCCAGGTGTGTTCCCATCTGCCCCCAGGTGTGTCCCCAGGTGTCCCCAGGTCCCCCCAGCTGTCCCCAGGTGTGTTCCCATGCCCAGGTGTGTTCCCATCTGTCCCCAGTTGTGTCCCCACCCGCCCCAGGTGTGTCCCCATCTGTCCCCAGGTGTGCTCCCATCTGTCCCCGGGTGTGTTCCCATGCCCAGGTGTGTCCCCATCTGTCTCCAGGTGTGCTCCCATCTGTCCCCAGGTGTGTTCCCATGCCCAGGTGTGTCCCCATGCCCAGCTGTGTCCCCAGGTGTGTTCCCATGCCCAGGTGTGTCCCCATCTGTCCCCAGGTGTGTCCCCATCTGTTCCCAGCTGTGTTCCCATGCCCAGGTGTGCTCCCATCTGTCCCCAGGTGTGTCCCCATCTGTCCCCAGGTGTGTCCCCATCTGTCCCCAGTTGTGTTCCCATGCCCAGGTGTGTCCCAGCCATGCCCAGGTGTGTTCCCATCTGTCCCCAGGTGTGTCCCCAGGTGTGTCCCCATCTTTCCCCTGGTGTGTTCCCATGCCCAGCTGTGTCCCCATGCCCAGCTGTGTCCCCAGGTGTGTCCCCAGGTGTGTTCCCATCTGTCCCCATCTGTCCCCAGGTGTGTCCGGGCTCTCACCAGGTGTGGCTCCAGGGGGTACCTGTCCGGCTCCCGGCGGTGCTGCTCCAGTTGGGCGCGGCTGACGCAGACGTCGGCGCGGTGCCGGCAGAAGGAGCGGCAGGGGAGGCAGGAGCCGCCCCCGAGGGCCGAGCCCACGAACAGCGGCCGGCACCGCTCGCACTGCGGGCCCTGCACAGGTGAGACACAGGTGTGTGATACAGGTGTGTTACAGGTGTGTGATACAGGTGTGTCACAGGTGTGTTACAGGTGTGTCACATGTGTGTGTTACAGGTGTGTCACAGGTGTGTTACAGGGGAGGCAGGAACCGCCCCCGAGGGCCGAGCCCACGAACAGCGGCCGGCACCGCTCGCACTGCGGGCCCTGTGCAGGTGAGAGACAGGTGTGTTACAGGTGTGTCACATGTGTGTGTTACAGGTGTGTCACAGGTGTGTTACAGGGGAGGCAGGAGCCGCCCCCGAGGGCCGAGCCCACGAACAGCGGCCGGCACCGCTCGCACTGCGGGCCCTGTGCAGGTGGGGACAGGTGAGAACAGGTGAGCACAGGTGTGTCACAGGTGAAAACATGTGCTACAGGTGAGTTACAGGTGTGTCACAGGTGTGTTCCAGGTGAGGAAGAACCCCAGCAGGAGCCCAGGTAACCCCACCTGAGCCCACCTGCAGCCCAGGTAACCCCACCTGAGCTCACCTGAGCCCAGGTAACCTCACCTGGAGCCCAGGTAACCCCACCTGAGCCCAGGTAACCCCCCCAGGTAACCCCACCTGAGCACACCTGAACTCACCTGGAACCCAGGTAACCTCACCTGAACCCCACCTGAGCCCACCTGGAGCCCAGGTAACCCCCACAGGTGCCCAGGTAACCCCAATTGGAGCCCAGGTAACCCCACCTGAGCCCCCCCCCCAGCTCACCTGGGTGTTGTTCATGCACCTGAGGCAGGTGTCCCGGTGGGCGGGGCCGGCGCAGTCGCTGTGGCCGTTGCAGGCGCAGGGCGTGGCGCAGTCCCCGCCCACGAAGCCGAAGTGGCAGCGGCACCTGTCAGGCTCCAGGCAGGTGCCATTGGCGCAGCCCTGGCGGCACACGGGGCGGCACTCACCTGTGCGGCTGCAAAACACACCTGGGTTACACTTGGGGTAGGGGGGATACACCTGGGATACACCTGAGATACACCTGAGATACACCTGGGATACACCTGAGACAGCTGGGATACACCTGGGGGACACCTGGGTTACACCTGGGGGACACCTGGGGTAGCTGAGATACACCTGGGATACACCTGAGATACACCTGAGACAGCTGAGATACACCTGGGGGACACCTGAGATACACCTGGGGGACACGGGGCGGCACTCACCTGTGCGGCTGCAAGAGACACCTGGGTTACACCTGGGATACACCTGGGGTAGCTGACATACACCTGGGGGACACCTGAGATACACCTGGGGACACCTGGGTTAGGGGGACACACCTGGGGATACACCTGAGACAGCTGGGATACACCTGGGATACACCTGGGATACACCTGGGGCACACGGGGCGGCACTCACCTGTGTGGCTGGGAGAGACACCTGGGTTACACCTGGCATTGGGGTAGCTGAGATACACCTGGGATACACCTGGGTTACACCTGGGGGACAGCTGGGTTAGGGGGATACACCTGGACAGGTGAGATACACCTGGGGGAGAGCTGGGTTACACCTGGGGACACCTGGGGGACAGCTGGGTTAGGGGGATACACCTGGGGACACCTGGGGGACAGCTGGGTTAGGGGGATACACCTGGGGACACCTGGGATACACCTGGAGCACACGGGGCGGCACTCACCTGTGCGGCTGGGAGAGACACACCTGGGATACACCTGGGGACACCTGGGTTAGAGGGGCACACCTGAGATACCTGGGTTACACCTGGGATACACCTGAGATACACCTGGGGTAGGGGATACACCTGGGGAACACCTGGGATACACCTGGGGGACAGCTGGGTTAGGGGGACACACCTGGGGCACACGGGGCGGCAGGGGGGACACCTGGGATACACCTGGGGACACCTGGGGACACCAGGGGGACACACCTGGGGTAGCTGAGATACTCCTGGGTTACACCTGGGATAGCTGAGATACACCTGGGGACACCTGGGTTACACCTGGGTTAGGGGGACACACCTGAGATACCTGGGATAGATGAGATACACCTGGGGGACACCTGGGTTAGGGGGACACACCTGGGATACACCGGGGGTAGATAAGATACGCCTGGGGTAGCTGAGATACACCTGAGACACACCTGGGAGACACCTGAGATAAACCTGGGATCTGTCCCTGTCCCACCCAGGTGTGTCCCTCACCTGCCCAGGTGTGTCCCTGTCCCACCCAGGTGTGTCCCTGCCCTATCCAGGTGTGTCCCTGCCCTGTCCAGGTGTGTCCCTGCCCCACCCAGGTGTGTCCCTCACCTGTCCAGGTGTGTCCCAGCCCCACCCAGGTGTGTCCCTGGCCTACCCAGGTGTGTCCCTTACCTGTCCAGGTGTGTCCCTGTCCCACCCAGGTGTGTCCCTCACCTGTCCAGATGTGTCCCAGGCTTATCCAAGTGTGTCCCTGCCCCATCCAGGTGTGTCCCTGCCCTATCCAGGTGTGTCCCTGCCCTGTCCAGGTGTGTCCCTCACCCACCCAGGTGTGTCCCTCACCTGTCCAGGGTGTAGCCGGCCCTGCAGGTGCAGGTGAAGCCCTCAGGTAGGTCCTGGCACACCTGGCTGGGGCCGCAGGTGTGGTGCCCGTTCTCGCACTCGTCCTCGGGGGGGCAGGTCAGGAAAGCCCAAATTCCGCCGGCCCCGCACGCCTGGGTCACACCTGGGGACAGGTAAACCTGGAAGTGAGGCCGGAATTATCCCAGAATTCCCAAAATACCCCCAAAACCCCCCTCAAAAATTCCCAAGAAATTCCCAAAAATTCCTCAAATCCCCAATTTTCCCAGTTCTCACCCCCCCTCGAGGCAGCGGCTGCCGCCATTTTGTCCCTGCCGGGCCCACCTGAGGCCCCCCAAAACCCTCCCGAAATCCCTTTTAAAACCCCCAAAACTCCCTTCAATCGCCCCAAATCCCCCTCAAAAATTCCCAAAAATTCCTCAAATCCCCAATTTTCCCAATCCTCACCGTGCCGGGGTGTGTTGAGTTCCCGCCTCGAGGCAGCAGTGGCCGCCATTTTGTCCCTGCCGGGCCCACCTGAGGCCCCCCAAAACCCTCCCAAAATCCCTTTTAAACCCCCCAAAAACTCCCTTCAATCGCGCCAAAACCACCTCAAAAAATCCCCAAAAATTCCTCAAATCCCCAATTTCCCCAATTCTCATTTGCCGGGGCCCGCTGAGCCCCCCCTCGAGGCAGCGGCCGCCATTTTGTCCCCGCCGGGCCCACATGAGGCCCCCCAAAACCCTCCCGAAATTCCTTTTAAAACCCCCAAAACTCCCTTTAATCGTCCCAAATCCCGCTCAAAAAATTCCCAAAAATTCCTCAAATCCCCAATTTTCCCAATTCTCCCCGTGCTGGGGCCCCCTGAGCCCCGCCTTGAGGCAGCGGCGGCCGCCATTTTGTCCCCGCCGGGCCCACCTGAGGCCCCCAAAAAACTCTTTTAAACGCCCCAAACCCCCCAAAACCGACCCTAAAAAATCCCGAAAAATTCCCAAAAATTCCTCAAATCCCCAGTTTTCCCAATTCTCATTTGCCGGGGCCCGCTGAGCCCCCCCTCGAGGCAGCGGCCGCCATTTTGTCCCCGCCGGGCCCACATGAGGCCCCCCAAAACCCTCCCGAAATTCCTTTTAAAACCCCCAAAACTCCCTTTAATCGTCCCAAATCCCGCTCAAAAATTCCCAAAAAATTCCCAAAAATTCCTCAAATCCCCAGTTTTCCCAATTCTCCCCGTGCTGGGGCCCCCTGAGCCCCGCCTTGAGGCAGCGGCCGCCGCCATTTTGTCCCCGCCGGGCCCACCTGAGGCCCCCAAAAAACTCTTTTAAACGCCCCAAACCCTCCTGAAATCCCTTTTAAATACCCCAAAACCCCTCAAAACCGACCCTAAAAATCCCAGAAATTCCTCAAATCCCTAATTTCCCCAATTCTCCCAGTGCCGGGGCCCGCTGAGCTCCCGCCTCGAGGCAGCGGCGGCCGCCATTTTGTCCCCACCAGGCCCACCTGGGGCCCGCTGAGCCCCGCCTCAAGGCAGCGGCGGCCGCCATTTTGTCCCCGCCGGGCCCACCTGACTCCCCCTAAAACCCCTTTTAAACGCCCCAAAACCCCCCCAAAACCGACCCTAAAAATTCCCAAAAATTCCTCAAATCCCCAATTTTCCCTCCTTACCGTGCCGGGGCCCGCTGAGCCCTCCCTCGAGGCAGCGGCCGCCTCCGTTGTGCCCCGCCCGGGCGCACCATCCGCAGCGGGGCCGCCTCAGGCACTCCGAGCACTGCGAGGCTCCCGCGCATTCCGGGGGAGGGCAGCGCTCGGCGACCCCTCCCCCACCGCCGGGGGGGACCCCTCCCCCACTCAGGGAAGGTGGGGGGAGCCCCCCGAAGGTTCCAGAAGCTCCCGAACCCCCCCGGAGGAGGCGGCCGCAACTTCCGGCCAGGCAGCGCAAAGGGGCGAAGGTGGGGCTGAGGCACTGGGGAGGAAAGGGTTAAAACGGGGGGGGTTAGGAATGGGCTGGAATTCACCCAAAATGTCCTCAAAAAATCCCCCCCAAAAAAAGCCTCAAATAATCTTCAAAAAAATCCCTAAAAATCCCTAAAACACCTTCAAATAATCTGCAAAAAATGCCTAAAAAACCCTCAAATAATCATCCAAAAATCCTCCAAAAATTCCCCAAAAAATCCCCGAAAAACCCTCAAATACTCCTCAAAAATCCTCAAATAATCATCCAAAAATCCCCCAAAAATCCCTAAGAAACCCTCAAACAATCCTCAAAAAATCTCTAAAAATTCCTCAAATAATTCCTCAAAAAATCCCTAAAAAACCCTCAAATAATCCTCAAAAAAATCCCTAAAAAACCTTCAAATAATCTGCAAAAAATCCCCAAAAAAAAACCCTCAAATAATCCTTAAAAAATCCCCCAAAATCCTCAAATAATCATCAAAAAAATCCCCCCAAAATTCCCCCAAAAATCCCTAAAAAACCCTAAAATAATCCTCAAAAAATCCCTAAAAACCCCTCAAATAATCCTAAAAAATTCCTAAAAAATCCTCAAAAAATCCCTGAAAAAACCCTCAAATAATCCTCAAAAAATCCCCCAAAATCCTCAAATAATCATCCAAAAATCCCCCAAAAATTCCCCCAAAAATCCCTAAAAAACCCTCAAACAATCCTCAAAAAATCCCTAAAAATTCCTCTAATAATTCCCCAAAAATCCCTAAAAATCCCCCCAAAAATTCCTCAAAAAAATCCTTAAAAAACCCTCAAATAATCCTCAAAAAATCCCTAAAAATCCCTAAAACACCTTCAAATAATCTGCAAAAAATGCCTAAAAAACCCTCAAATAATCATCCAAAAATCCTCCAAAAATTCCCCAAAAAATCCCCGAAAAACCCTCAAATACTCCTCAAAAATCCTCAAATAATCATCCAAAAATCCCCCAAAAATCCCTAAAAAACCCTCAAACAATCCTCAAAAAATCTCTAAAAATTCCTCAAATAATTCCCCAAAAATCCCTAAAAATTCCCCCAAAATTCCTAAAAAAATCCCTAAAAAACCCTCAAATAATCCTCAAAAAAAATCCCTAAAAACCTTCAAATAATCTGCAAAAAAATCCCCAAAAAACCCCTCAAATAATCCTTAAAAAATCCCCCAAAATCCTCAAATAATCATCAAAAAAATCCCCCCAAAATTCCCCAAAAATCCCTCAAACAATCCTCAAAAAATCCCTAAAAAATTCTCAAAAAACCTCTCAAATAATCCTCAAATAATTCTCAAAAAATCCCTAAAAAACCCTCAAATAAAATCAGAAAAAAAAAAAATTGAAATAAGATCAGAAAAAAAATCAGAAAAAAATCAGAAAAAAATCGAAATAAAATCAGAAATAATCAAAATAAAATCAGAAAAAAATCGAAATAAAATCAGAAAAAAAAGTGAAAAAATCAAAATAAAATCAGAAAAAATTTGAAATAAAATCGGAAAAAATTGAAAAAAAACAGCAAAAATAATCAGAAAAAATCTCAATAAAATTAGAAAAAAATCAGAAAAAAGCCGAAATAAAATCAGAAAAAAAATCGAAAAAAATTGAAAAAAATCTCAATAAAATCAGAAAAAAATCGAAAAACATCGAAATAAAATCCGAAAAAAAATAGAAAAAATCGAAATAAAATCGGAAAAAAATCAAAATAGAATCAGAAAATAATCGGGAAAAAAATCGAAATAAAATCGAAAAAAATGAGGAACAAATCGAAATAAAATCGAAAAAAATGAGGAAAAAATCGAAATAAAATGAGAAAAAAATCAGAATAAAACCACAAAAAATCGAAATAAAATCGGAAAAAAATCAAAATAGAATCAGAAAATAATCGGGAAAAAATCGAAATAAAATCGAAAAAAATGAGGAACAAATCGAAATAAAATCGAAAAAAATGAGGAAAAAATCGAAATAAAATGAGAAAAAAATCAGAATAAAACCACAAAAAATCGAAATAAAATCGGAAAAAAATCAAAATAGAATCAGAAAATAATCGGGAAAAAATCGAAATAAAATCGAAAAAAATGAGGAACAAATCGAAATAAAATCGAAAAAAATGAGGAAAAAATCGAAATAAAATGAGAAAAAAATCAGAATAAAACCACAAAAAATCGAAATAAAATCGGAAAAAAATCGAAATAAAATCAGAAAAAAAATCAGGAAAAAAACCCAGACAAAACCCGAAACAAAATAAGAAAAAAAATCGCAATAAAACCAGAAAAAAACTGGAAATCAACCCGGAAAAAGGCGGGAAAGGAAAGAGAACGCGTGTACCGACCTCGCCGAGGGCCAGGCTCCACAGGCAGTGCTGCCACCCCCCGTCAGCGCCGGGCGAGCTGAGGCAGGCGGGGCACGAGCGCTGGGCGTGGCACGGGCTGGGGCACGGCAGCGGCGGCGCCGACTCCACGGGCATGGGGGACACGTTGAGCAGGGAGTGGCTGAAACACGTCCAGTCGTAGCTGGGCTGCACGCTCAGGATGCGCCGCGTCTCGCCTGCAGGGAGTGAGGAAGAAATTCCCAAAAAATCCCCAAAAAATCACATAAAATCCCCTCAAAAATCCCCCCCCAAAAAAACCCCAAAAAATCCAAGAAAAATTGCGAAAAATCTCCAAAAAATCCCAGAAAAATTGCGAAAAATCCCAAAAAATCTACAAAAAAATCCCTCAAAAATAAAAAAAAAATCCCCCAAAAAATCCTATAAAATCCCCCCCAAAAATCCCCCCAAAAATCCCTCAAAAAATCCCAAAAAAATCCCCAAAAAAATCACATAAAATCCCCTCAAAAATCCCCCCCAAAAAAACCCCAACAAATCCAAGAAAAATTGCGAAAAATTCCCAAAAAATCCCCCAAAAATCCAAGAAAAATTGCGAAAAATCCCCAAAAATCTACAAAAAAATCCCTCAAAAATAAAAAAAAAATCCCCCAAAAAATCCTATAAAATCCCCCCAAAAAATCCCAAAAAAATCCTCCAAAAAAATCCCCCAAAATAAAAAAAATCCCCAAAATATCCCCAAAAAATAAAAAAAATCCCCCCCAAAATCCCCAAAAAATAATAAAAAAAAATCCCCCAAAAAATCCTACAAAATCCCCCCAAAAATCCCCTAAAAATCTCCCCAAAGAATTCCCATAAAAATCCCTCAAAAAATCCCCAAAAAATTGCGAAAAATCCCCAAAAAATCCCCAAAAAATCCCAGAAAAATTGCGAAAAATCCCAAAAAATCCCTCAAAAATAAAAAAAAAATCCCCCAAAAAATCCTATAAAATCCCCCCCAAAAAATCCCCAAAAAATCCCCCCCAAAAATCCCCCCAAAAATCCCTCAAAAAATCCCAAAAAAATCCCCAAAAAAATTACATAAAATCCCCCCAAAAATCCCCCCCCAAAAAAAACCCAAAAAATCCAAGAAAAATTGCGAAAAATCCCCAAAAAATCCCCCAAAAATCCAAGAAAAATTGCGAAAAATCCCAAAAAATCTACAGAAAATCCCCCAAAAATAAAAAAAAAATCCCCCAAAAAATCCTATAAAATCCCCCCCCCAAAATCCCTTAAAAAATCCCCCAAAATATAAAAAATCCCCAAAATATCCCCAAAAAATAAAAAAAAAATCCCCCCCAAAATCCCCAAAAAATAATAAAAAAAAATCCCCCAAAAAATCCTACAAAATCCCCCCAAAAATCCCCTAAAAATCTCCCCAAAGAATTCCCATAAAAATCCCTCAAAAAATCCCCAAAAAATTGCGAAAAATCCCCAAAAAATCCCCAAAAAATCCCAGAAAAATTGCGAAAAATCCCAAAAAATCTACAAAAAAATCCCTCAAAAATAAAAAAAAAAAATCCCCCAAAAAATCCTATAAAATCCCCCCCAAAAAATCCCCCCCAAAAATCCCCCCAAAAATCCCTCAAAAAATCCCAAAAAAATCCCCCAAAAAATCACATAAAATCCCCCCAAAAATCCCCCCCCAAAAAAACCCCAAAAAATCCAAGAAAAATTGCGAAAAATCCCCAAAAAATCCCCAAAAAATCCAAGAAAAATTGCGAAAAATCCCAAAAAATCTACAAAAAATCCCTCAAAAATAAAAAAAAAAAAAATCCCCAAAAAATCCTATAAAATCCCCCCCAAAAAATCCCCCCCAAAAATCCCCAAAAAAATCCCAACAAACGCCCCAAAAAATCCCCCCAAAAATCGGCAAAAAAATTCCGCAAAATTTAAAAGAAAAATCTCAAAAGATCCCAAAAAATCCCCTCCAAAAATCCACAAAATTTAAATAAAAATCTGAAAAAAATCCTCAAAAAAACTTTAAAAATCCGCAAAAAATCCTCAAAAAACCCCGTAAAAAAATCCCAAAAATTCCCAAAAAATCCCCCCACAAAACCACCCAAAATCCCGCCCAAAATTTCCCAAAATCCCGCCCAAAATCTCCCAAAATCCCGATTTTTCCAGCAATTTCCCTCACCCGTCCTCTTGAACTGCCGCGTCCACATGCAGCACGGAAAATCCCCAAAAAATCCCCCCCCAAAAAAACCCCAAAAAATCTGCAAAAATCCCAAAAGATCCGCAAAATGCTACCAAAAAAACCTCCAAAAAATCACAGAAAATCCCCCCCAAAAAACTCCAAAACATCCCCAAAAAATCCCCCAAAAATATGCAAGAAATCCCCCCCCAAAATCCCCTAAAAATCCCCGAAAATCCTACAAAAAATGCTCAATATTTTAAGAAAAATTTAAAAAAAAAACCCAAAAAAATCCACAAAAACCCCCCAAAAAACCCGTTAAAAAATCCCCTAAAAATCCCCATAAAATTCCCCCCATAAAATCCACCCAAAATCGCCCAAAATCCCGATTTTTCCAGCAATTTCCCTCACCCGTCCTCTTGAACTGCCGCGTCCACATGCAGCGCCCGGCGCGTGCGCAGCGCGGGCAGTCGGGGGCCCCGCACGCGGCCTCGCTGCAGTTCTGGGCCGCGCGCACCTCGCGCTGGTTGATGCGGCAATCGTTCTCCCGGCGGCAGCTGGAGCCCGCCGCGATGCACGCCCCCTCCGGGCAGTTCGTGCACCACTTGCACCGAGGGGGACCCTGCGGAACGAGGTTTGGGGGAAAAAACGGCGAAATTCGGTGAAAAAACGGCGAAAATCGGTGAAAAAACGGCGAAAATCGGTGGGAAAATGGCGATTTTCTGTGGAGAAATGGGGATTTTCTGTGGGATTTTCTGTGGAGAAATGGGGATTTTCTGTGGGATTTTCTGTGGAGAAATGGGGATTTTCTGTGGAGTTTTTGGGGTCTCACAGGCTCTTGGGTATCTGAGATTGAGGGTAAAGGGAGTTTTGGGCGGAAAAATGGGGATTTTGAGTGGAAAAATGGGGATTTTGGGGAGGTTTTGGGGGTCTCAGGGCGGTTTCGGGGGTCCCGGGCTCGTTCTCCCGGCGGCAGCTGGAGCCCGCCGCGATGCACGCCCCCTCCGGGCAGTTCGTGCACCACTTGCACCGAGGGGGGCCCTGCGGAACGAGGTTTGGGGGAAAAAACGGGAATTTTGGGAAAAAACCCGGTGAAAATCGGTGAAAAAACGGCGAAAATCGGTGAAAAAACGGCGAAATTCGGTGGAAAAATGGGGATTTTCTGTGGAGAAATGGGGATTTTCTGTGGAGGCTTTGGGGTCTCACAGGCTCTTGGGTTTCTGAGATTGAGGGTAAAGGGAATTTTGAGTGAAAATATTGGAGTTTTGGGAAAAAAAAACCACGGTGAAATTTGGTGAAAAACCGGCGATTTTCTGTGGAGAAAGTGGCGATTTTCTGTGGAGAAATGGGGATTTTCTGTGGGATTTTCTGTGGAGAAAAGGGGATTTTCTGTGGAGGTTTTGGGGTCTCACAGGGTCTTGGGTTCCTAAGATTGAGGTTAAAGGGAGTTTTGGGTGGAAAAATGGGGATTTTGGGTAAAAAACCCGGGGATTTTTTGTGGAATAAACGGCGATTTTGGAGGAGGTTTTAGGGGTCTCAGGAAGGTGTCACAGGGTCTTGGGTTTCTAAGATTGGGATTAAAGGGAGTTTTGGGTGGAAAAGCAGGGATTTTGGGCGGAAAAAACAGCGATTTTCTGTGGAAAAAGTGGGGATTTTGGGTGGAAAAACAGGGATTTTCTGTGGAAAAAGTGGAGATTTTGGGTGGAAAAATGGGGATTTTGGGTGGAAAAATGGGGATTTTGGGGAGGTTTTGGGGGTCTCCGGGCTCGTTCTCCCGGCGGCAGCTGGAGCCCGCCGCGATGCACGCCCCCTCCGGGCAGTTCGTGCACCACTTGCACCGAGGGGGACCCTGCGGAACGAGGTTTGGGGGAAAAACCGGCGAAATTCGGTGAAAAAACGGCGAAATTCGGTGAAAAAACGGCGAAAATCGGTGAAAAAATGGGGATTTTCTGTGGAGAAATGGGGATTTTCTGTGGAGAAATGGGGATTTTCTGTGGAGGCTTTGGGGTCTCACAGGCTCTTGGGTTTCTGAGATTGAGGGTAAAGGGAATTTTGAGTGAAAATATTGGAGTTTTGGGAAAAAAAAACCACGGTGAAATTTGGTGAAAAACCGGCGATTTTCTGTGGAGAAAGTGGCGATTTTCTGTGGAGAAATGGGGATTATCTGTGGAAAAATGGGGATTTTCTGTGGAGGTTTTGGGGTCTCACAGGCTCTTGGGTATCTGAGATTGAGGGTAAAGGGAGTTTTGGGTGGAAAAATGGGGATTTTGAGTGGAAAAATGGGGATTTTGGGGAGGTTTTGGGGGTCTCAGGGCGGTTTCGGGGGTCCCGGGCTCGTTCTCCCGGCGGCAGCTGGAGCCCGCCGCGATGCACGCCCCCTCCGGGCAGTTCGTGCACCACTTGCACCGAGGGGGGCCCTGCGGAACGAGGTTTGGGGGAAAAAACGGGAATTTTGGGAAAAAACCCGGTGAAAATCGGTGAAAAAACGGCGAAAATCGGTGAAAAAACGGCGAAATTCGGTGGAAAAATGGGGATTTTCTGTGGAGAAATGGGGATTTTCTGTGGAGGTTTTGGGGTCTCACAGGCTCTTGGGTTACTAAGACTGAGGTTATCAGGAATTTTGAGTGAAAATATTGGAGTTTTGGGAAAAAAAACCCCGGTGAAATTCGGTGAAAAACCGGCGATTTTCTGTGGAGAAATGGGGATTATCTGTGGAAAAATGGGGATTTTCTGTGGAGGTTTTGGGGTCTCACAGGGTCTTGGATTTCTATGATTGAGGTTAAAGGGAGTTTTGAGTGAAAATATTGGGGTTTTGGGTGGAAAAATGGGGATTTTGGGTGAAAAAACGGTGATTTTCTGTGGAGAAAGTGAGGATTTTCTGTGGAGAAATGGGGATTTTCTGTGGAAAAATGGGGATTTTCTGTGGAGAAATGGGGATTTTCTGTGGAGGTTTTGGGGTCTCACAGGCTCTTGGTTTTCTGAGATTGAGGGTAAAGGGAGTTTTGGGTGGAAAATGGAGATTTTGGGTGGAAAAATGGGGATTTTGGGGAGGTTTTGGGGGTCTCCGGGCTCGTTCTCCCGGCGGCAGCTGGAGCCCGCCGCGATGCACGCCCCCTCCGGGCAGTTCGTGCACCACTTGCACCGAGGGGGACCCTGCGGAACGAGGTTTGGGGGAAAAAACGGTGAAATTCGGTGAAAAAACGGCGAAAATCGGTGAAAAAATGGGGATTTTCTGTGGGATTTTCTGTGGAGAAATGGGGATTTTCTGAGGGATTTTCTGTGGAGAAATGGGGATTTTCTGAGGGATTTTCTGTGGAGAAATGGGGATTTTCTGTGGAGGTTTTGGGGTCTCACAGGCTCCTGGGATTCTAAGATTGAGGTTAAAGGGAGTTTTGGGTGAAAAAATTGGGATTTTGGGTAAAAAACCCCGTGAAATTTGGTGAAAAAACGGCGAAATTCGGTGGAAAATTGGCGATTTTCTGTGGGATTTTCTGTGGAGAAATGGGGATTTTCTGTGGGATTTTCTGTGGAGAAAAGGGGATTTTCTGTGGAGGTTTTGGGGTCTCACAGGGTCTTGGGTTTCTAAGATTGAGGTTAAAGGGAGTTTTGGGTGGAAAAATGGGGATTTTGGGTAAAAAACCCGGGGATTTTCTGTGGAGAAATGGGGATTTTCTGTGGGATTTTCTGTGGAAAAATGGGGATTTTGGGTAAAAAAATGGGGATTTTTGGTGAAAAAACGGTGATTTTCTGTGGAGAAATGGGGATTTTCTGTGGAGGTTTTGGGGTCTCACAGGGTCTTGGGTTTCTAAAATTGGGACTAAAGGGAGTTTTGGGTGGAAAAATGGGGATTTTGGGAAAAACTGGGGGAAGAATGGGAAATAAATCAGATTTTAGGGGGTTTTTGGTGAAAAAATTGGGATTTTCCGTGGAAAAATGGGCATTTTTGTTGGGAAAATGGGGATTTTGGGAATAAAAATGGGGATTTTGGGGTGTCTTTTGGATTTTTTCTGGGCTTTTTTTGGGATATTTTGGGGATAATTTTGGGGACAATTTTGGGGTGGTTTTGGGGCTGATTTGGGATATTTTGGGGATAATTTTGGGGTATTTTTGGGCTATTTTAGGCGGGATTTTTTTGATATTTTGGGGCTATTTTTGGGCTGGTTTTAGGCTATTTTGGGGCTATTTTTGGGGCTATTTTAGGTGGGATTTCTTGGATATTTTGGGGCTATTTTTGGGCTGGTTTTGAGGTATTTTGGGGCTATTTTAGGCGGGATTTTTTGGATATTTTGGGGCCATTTTGGGGCTGGTTTTGGGCTATTTTGGGGCTATTTTAGGCGGGATTTTTTGGATATTTTGGGGCCATTTTGGGGCTGGTTTTGGACTATTTTTGGGGCTGGTTTTGGGCTATTTTGGGGCTATTTTAGGTGGGATTTTTTGGACATTTCAGGGCCATTTTGGGGCTGTTTTTGGGGGGTTTCTGGGGCTATTTTTGGGCTATTTTGGGGCTGGTTTTGGGCTGTTTTTGGGGCGGTTTTGTGCTATTTTTGGGCTATTTTGGGGCTGGTTTTGGGCTGGTTTTGGGGCTGTTTTAGGTGGGATTTTTTTGATATTTCGGGGCTATTTTGGGGCTGGTTTTGGGCTATTTTAGGTTGGATTTTTTGGATATTTCAGGGCTATTTTGGGTCTGTTTTGGGGGTATTTTGGGGCTGGTTTTGGGCTATTTTGGGGCTGGTTTTGGGCTGGTTTTGGGGCTATTTTAGGTGGGATTTTTGGGCTATTTTTGAGCTATTTTTCTGCTATTTTGGGGCTGGTTTTGGGCTGGTTTTGGGCTATTTTGGGGCTGGTTTTGGGCTGTTTTTGAGCTGTTTTTTGGGCTGGTTTTGGGCTGTTTTTGTGCTATTTTGGGGCTGTTTTTGTGCTATTTTGGGGCTGGTTTTGGGCCGTTTTTGGGTTGGTTTTGTGCTATTTTGGGGCTGGTTTTGGGCTGTTTTTGAGCTGTTTTTTGGGCTGTTTTTGGGCTATTTTGGGGCTGTTTTTGTGCTATTTTGGGGCTGGTTTTGGGCCGTTTTTGGGTTGGTTTTGTGCTATTTTGGGGCTGGTTTTGGGCCGTTTTTGAGCTGTTTTTGGGGCTGTTTTTGGGGTCTCACCGGGTCCCCCAGCGGGTGCTGGGCCAAGCATTCGCTGCAGCTCCGGAGGCGCCGGCACTCGAGGGGGTCCCGTGGGGAGGGGGCGCAAGGGGAGGGGATGGGGGAGCACCCCAGCCTGGAGGCGGCATTTGCATCTCATTTGCATCTCATTTGCATCTCATTAATGCCCCAAAACCCCACCCCAAATAAAATCTGCCCCAAATTCTGTCAAAACCTCCCCAAAATCCTCTTTAAACCCCCCCTGGGACCCTCAAATTTCTCCCCAAATCCCCCCAAAATCCCAATTTCTCCCTAAAATCGCCCCCAAATCCCTCCCAATCCCCCCAAAATCCCCTTTAAATCCCACAAATCCCCGAAATCCCCTTTAAACCCCCCAAATCCCCTTTAAATCCCCTTTAAATCCCCCAAATCCCCTTTAAAGCCCCCAAATCCCCTTTAAATCCCCTTTAAATCCCCCAAATCCCCTTTAAATCCCCTTTAAAGCCCCCAAATCCCCTTTAAATCCCCTTTAAATCCCCCAAATCCTCCTTAAATCCCCTTTAAATCCCCCAAATCCCCTTTAAATCCCCTTTAAATCCCCCAAATCCCCTTTAAATCCCCTTTAAATCCCCCAAATCCCCTTTAAATCCCTTTAAATCCCCCAAATCCCCTTTAAATCCCCCAAATTTCCTTTAAATCCCCTTTAAAGCCCCCAAATCCCCTTTAAATCTCCCAAATCCCCTTTAAATCCCCTTTAACCCCATTTAACCCCCCAAAATCCCCATTTTTTCCCAAAATCCTCATTTTTCACCCCATTTTTTCCAAAAATCCCCATTTTTTTCCCCAAAATCCCCAATTTTCACCGGATTTTTCCCCCAAATCCCCATTTTTTCCCCAAAAATCCCCATTTTTCCCCCCATTTTTCCCAAAATCCCCTTTTTCACCGGATTTTTTCCCAAAATCCCCATTTTTCACCCCATTTTTTCCCAAAATCCCCATTTTTTCCCAAAATCCTCATTTTTCACCCCATGTTTTTGCCCAAAATCCCCCATTTTTCACCCCATTTAACACCCCCAAAATCCTCATTTTTCACCGGATTTTTTCCCAAAATCCCCATTTTTAACGGGATTTTTTCCCAAAATTCCCAATTTTCACCGGATTTTTTCCCAAAATCCCAAATTTTTCCCCCCAAATCCCCATTTTTTTCCCTAAATCCCCATTTTTCCTCCCCAAATCCCCATTTTTCCCAAAATCCCCGTTTTTCTCCCCAATCCTCACCTCTCTGCCTCCCTGGCCCCCCGGCACTGCCCCCATTTAAACCCCCCCAAAATCCCCAATTTTCACCGGATTTTCACCAGTTTTTTCCTCCAAATCCCCATTTTTTCCCAAAATCCCCAATTTTCACTGGATTTTCTCCCCGTTTTTTCCCAAAAATCCCCGTTTTTCCCAAAATCCCCGTTTTTCACCCCAATCCTCCACGGCCCCCCGGCATTGTCCCCACACCAGGCGCAGGCGCCCCCTTTAAACCCCCCCAAAATCCCCCAAAATCCCCCCAAAAATCCCCAATTTTCACACCGATTTTCACCGGATTTTTTCCCCAAAAATCCCCATTTTTTCCCCAAATCCCCATTTTTTACCCCATTTTTTCCCCAAATCCCCATTTTTCTCCCCAATCCTCACCTCTCTGCCTCCCTGGCCCCCCAGCACTGCCCCCCACACCAGGCGCAGGCGCCCCCTTTAAACGCCCCCAAAATCCCCAATTTTCACTGGATTTTCACTGGATTTTTTCCCCAAATCCCCATTTTTAACAGGATTTCTTCCCCAAAATCCCCATTTTTTCCCAAAATCCTCATTTTTTCCCAAATCCCCAATTTTCAGCCCAAAATCCCCATTTTTCCCCAAATCCCCATTTTTCACCCTGTTTTTTCCCCAAATCCCCATTTTTCACCCCGTTTTTCCCCAAATCCCCGTTTTTCGCCCCAATCCTCACCCCTCGGCCTCCAGGGCCCCCCGGCAGCACCCCCCTTTAAACCCCCCCAAAATCCCCCCAAAATCCCCAATTTTCACCAGATTTTCACCGGATTTTTTCCAAAATGCTCATTTTACCCCATTTTTTTTCCCCAAAATCCCCGTTTTTCACTGGATTTTCACCGGATTTTCACCAGATTTTTCCCCAAAAATCCCCGTTTTTTCCCCAAATCCCTGTTTTTCACTGGATTTTCACCGGATTTTCACAGGATTTTTCCCCAAATCCCCATTTTTCACCCATTTTTCCCCCCATTCCTCACCTCTCTGCCTCCCTGGCCCCCCGGCAGTGCCCCCCTTTAAACACCCCCAAAATCCCCAATTTTCACCCAATTTTCACCGGATTTTCACCGGATTTTCACAGGATTTTTTCCCCAAATCCCCATTTTTCACCCGTTTTTCCCCCCAACCCTCACCTCTCTGCCTCCCTGGCCCCCGGCACTGCCCCCCACACCAGGCACAGGCGCCCCCTTTAAACCCCCCCAAATCCCCAATTTTCACTGGATTTTCACTGGATTTTTTCCCAAAATCCCCATTTTTTCCCAAAATCTCCGTTTTTCAGCCCAAAATCCCCATTTTTCCCCAAAAATACCCATTTTTTTTCCCCAAAATCCCTGATTTTCACCCCATTTTTTCCAAAATCCCTATTTTTTCCCCAAATCCCCATTTTTTCCCAAAATCCTCATTTTTCACCCCATGTTTTTGCCCAAAATCCCCCATTTTTCACCCCATTTAACACCCCCAAAATCCTCATTTTTCACCCCATTTTTTTCCCCAAATCCCCCATTTTCACCCCATTTTTTCCCAAAATTCCCAATTTTCACCGGATTTTTTCCCAAAATCCCCATTTTTCCTCCCAAAATCCCCATTTTTTCCCCAAATCCCCATTTTTTCCCCAAATCCCCGTTTTTCTCCCCAACCCTCACCTCTGGGCCTCCAGGGCCCCCCACACCAGGCGCAGGCGCCCCCTTTAAACCCCCCCAAAATCCCCCAAAATCCCCAATTTTCACCCGATTTTCACCGGATTTTTTCCCCAAATCCCCATTTTTCACCCATTTTTCCCCCCAATCCTCACCTCTCTGCCTCCCTGGCCCCCCGGCAGTGCCCCCCGCACCAGGCGCAGGCGCCCCCCTTTAAACCCCCCCAAAATCCCCCCAAAAATCCCCAATTTTCACCAGATTTTCACCGGATTTTTCCCCCAAAATCCCCGTTTTTTCCCCAAAAATCCCCATTTTTTCCCCAAATCCCCGTTTTTCCCCCCATTCCTCACCTCTCTGCCTCCCTGGCCCCCTGGCACTGCCCCCCACACCAGGCACAGGCGCCCCCTTTAAACCCCCCCAAAATCCCCCAAAATCCCCAATTTTCACCGGATTTTCACTGGATTTTTTCCCAAAATCTCCATTTTTCACCCCATATTTTCCCATAATCCCCTTTTTTTCTCAATGTCCCCAATTTTCAGCAGATTTTTTCCCAAAATTCCCAATTTTCACCCCATTTTTTCCCCAAATCCCCATTTTTAACCGGATTTTTTCCCCAAATCCCCATTTTTCCCCATTTTTTCCCCAAATCCCCGTTTTTCCCCCCATTCCTCACCTCTCTGCCTCCCTGGCCCCCCCGGCACTGCCCCCCACACCAGGCACAGGCGCCCCCTTTAAACCCCCCCAAAATCCCCAATTTTCACCAGATTTTCACCAGATTTTTTCCCCAAATCCCCATTTTTAACAGGATTTCTTCCCCAAAATCCCCATTTTTTCCCAAAATCCTCATTTTTTCCCAAAATCCCCAATTTTCAGCCCAAAATCCCCGTTTTTCCCCCCAATCCTCACCCCTCGGCCTCCAGGGCCCCCCAGCAGTGCCCCCCTTTAAACCCCCCCCAAAATCCCCCAAAATCCCCAATTTTCACCGGATTTTCTCCCCAAATCCCCATTTTTAATGGGATTTTTTCCCCAAATCCCCATTTTTCACCCATTTTTCCCCCCATTCCTCACCTCTCTGCCTCCCTGGCCCCCCGGCAGCACCCCCCGCACCAGGCACAGGCGCCCCCTTTAAACCCCCCCAAAATCCCCAATTTTCACCGGATTTTCACCGGATTTTTCCCCAAATCCCCATTTTACCCCATTTTTTCCCCAAATCCCCGTTTTTCTCCCCAATCCTCACCTCTCTGCCTCCCTGGGCCCCCGGCAGTGCCCCCCTTTAAACACCCCCAAAATCCCAATTTTCACCGGATTTTTTCCCAAAATCTCCATTTTTCACCCCATATTTTCCCATAATCCCCGTTTTTTCTCAATGTCCCCAATTTTCAGCAGATTTTTTCCCAAAATTCCCAATTTTCACCCCATTTTTTCCCAAAATCCCCGATTTTCTCCGGATTTTTTCCCAATATCCCCATTTTCCCCAAAATTCACATTTTTTTTCCCAAAAATCCCCATTTTTTCCCCAAATCCCCGTTTTTCCCCCCATTCCTCACCTCTCTGCCTCCCTGGCCCCCTGGCACTGCCCCCCACACCAGGCACAGGCGCCCCCTTTAAACCCCCCCAAAATCCCCCAAAATCCCCAATTTTCACCGGATTTTCACTGGATTTTTTCCCAAAATCTCCATTTTTCACCCCATATTTTCCCATAATCCCCTTTTTTTCTCAATGTCCCCAATTTTCAGCAGATTTTTTCCCAAAATTCCCAATTTTCACCCCATTTTTTCCCCAAATCCCCATTTTTAACCGGATTTTTTCCCCAAATCCCCATTTTTCCCCATTTTTCCCCATTTTTTCCCCAAATCCCCATTTTTCCCCCCATTCCTCACCTCTCTGCCTCCCTGGCCCCCCGGCAGTGCCCCCCACACCAGGCACAGGCGCCCCCTTTAAACCCCCCCAAAATCCCCAATTTTCACCCAATTTTCACCAGATTTTTCCCCAAAAATCCCTGTTTTTTCCCCCAAAATCCCCATTTTTTCCCCAAATCCCCGTTTTTCCCCCAATCCTCACCTCTCTGCCTCCCTGGCCCCCCGGCAGTGCCCCCCTTTAAACACCCCCAAAATCCCCAATTTTCACCGGATTTTCACCGGATTTTCACCGGATTTTCACCGGATTTTTCCCCAAATCCCCATTTTTCACCCATTTTTCCCCCCATTCCTCACCTCTCTGCCTCCCTGGCCCCCCGGCAGTGCCCCCCTTTAAACACCCCCAAAATCCCCAATTTTCACCGGATTTTCACCGGATTTTCACCGGATTTTCACCGGATTTTTCCCCAATCCCCATTTTTCACCCGTTTTTCCCCCCATTCCTCACCTCTCTGCCTCCCTGGCCCCCGGCAGTGCCCCCCACACCAGGCGCAGGCGGCCCCGGAGCCGTTGCAGCGCTGGGGGTCGGGCAGGGCCCCGCAGGGCTCGGGGGGCACCCGCAGCACCCAGAGCCCCCCCAGGGCGGCGCCGTTGAAGCCCCCGGAGATGAAGAGGAGACCCCCGAGCTCGGCCAGGGCGTGGCCAACGGAACCCGGCATGGGGGGGCCCACCACCGATGGGTCTGGGGGGAAAAAAAGAGGATTTTTGGTGAGTAAAATATGACAGAAATACCCTCAAAATCCCTCCAAAATCCCCTCAAAATTCCCCTAAAAAAACCCCCCAAAATCCCCCCAAAATTCCTCAAAAATTCCCCTAAAATGGCACCAAAAATTCCCATAAAATTCTGCCAAAATTCCCCTAAAATTCCACAAAAAATTCCCCCTAAAATCGCCTCAAAATCCCCCCAAAATTCCCTCAAAATCCCCCTAAAATCGTCTCAAAATTCCCCTAAAAAACCCCAAAAAATACCCCTAAATTCCCCTAAAAATCCCCCTAAAATCGCCTCAAAATCCCCCCTAAAATCGCCTCAAAATTTCCCCAAAATTCCCTCAAAATCCCCCAAAATCCCCCCAAAACTGTCTCAAAATTCCCCCAAAATCTCCCTAAAAATCCCCTAAAATCGCCTCAAAATTCCCCCCAAATCGTCTCAAAATTCCCCCCAAAATCCCCCTAAAAATCCTCCGAAAATCCCCCAAAAATTCCCCTAAAAATCCCCCAAAATTTCTTCAAAATCGCCTCAAAATTTCCCTAAAATCGCCTCAAAATTCCCCCAAAATCGTCTCAAAATTCCCCCTAAAATCGCCTCAAAATTCCCACAAAATCTCCCAAAAAATTCCCCTAAAATCGCCTCAAAATTCCCCAAAATCCCCTAAAAATCCCCCAAAAAATCCCCCCAAAATCGCCTCAAAATTCCCCCAAAATTCTCCTAAATTCCCGCTAAAAATCCCCCAAAATTCCCTCAAAATTCCACCAAAAATTCCCATG